>NC_061824.1:4951069-4953569 GCF_019202785.1 Penaeus chinensis
CTCAGCAAACAGTCTATACCATGGCACTTGCAATATACAAAGGAGTATGTGCTAAATATATAAAGTTAACACTATATTGCCTGACCAAATGACTAATAATCTAATTTGTAATTTTAGGATATCTTTTTATTTTAAGCCTTGCAAATGCTGCATGGGATTATGTTATTTGCACCTTATATTTTTTTCCAAGCAATAATGATAGTAATTATGGAGAACATATAAATTTTCTTCCTTCTATTTTTATATAGCATTTAACAAATAACAGTTCAATGTTGAGTTCAAATTTTTAAAAAAATAAAATGAATAGACTAATCTCTTTTACATACTGCAGTAATTGTCAAATTATATGTTGTCATAGTTCTGTGTACAAATTTACTAAATCAAACAGTCTGCATGTGTAATTAAAAATACATAACAGCAACAGGAAAACAAAAAATCACTACAGATAAAATAGAAATAGATCATGATACAGCCTTAAAAGTTGCCATGTATTCTGTCTATAAAGTATATTAGACAATAACACTGAAACAAATGTGTCTATAATGATTACCTTACAAAAATATATAGGAAAAGCCTTTTTAATTTTGTAATCACACTGCTCACCTAGCCTGGCCTCGGGGAAGTCTGCATGTTCCTCAGTCACGACGAAAATGTAGACTGCCGTCCTGTGCTTCTTTGCACCTGTGTGGTGGTAGGACTGTGGAAAGTTAGGATTATCAGTCTGAGTCTGTTGTGCTAGGCTTGAAGAGACTGATGCTAATGTTGCATAAAGGGGAAGAGATACGAGAAATCTGTCGAAACTGTTGAAAAGCGTGAATTTACTAAGGTCGTATTGGTCGAAGGAATCCTGTGATGACATTGAGCAACTGAAGAAAGTTATAGGAATGAATACTAAATTAAATCAATAAAAATGTGTGTGTGTGTGTGTGTGTGTGTGTGTGTGTGTGTGTGTGTGTGTGTGTGTGTGTGTGTGTGTGTGTGTGTGTGTGTGTGTGTGTGTGTGTGTGTGTGTGTGTGTGTGTGTGTGTGTGTGCGTGTGCGTGTGCGTGTGCGTGTGCGTGTGCGTGTGCGTGTGCGTGTGGCGTGCAGATGTAAGCGTGTGAGTATGTTGGCGGGCATGTGTGTGTGCTCATAATTCATATTATCATGCGGTTGAATATACGAGAGTGGCCATGTAGGTTACTGTGGAATACAAGAGAGCGACCTTAATGGATGGGTTTCACCCCTAGAGTTTTGTGTAATGTATTCACTTGATATGTGAGCACATATTTATTTGAATATATATATATTCCGAAGACAAAAGTATCCAGATCACATACGTAGAAAGACATTTCTCTTACAAAATTGAAACACACCAAGAACTGATCGCACAACAATCGCATAATATGTGCACGCTTTTAAAAGTAAAAATATGTCAACAAATAGCATAGCATAACAATCATTAAAAAAAGAAGAAAAAAAAACCTTTTTCGAGGTTTGGCCAACATACGCATTTCTCAAGTTGACATTATTTGCGTCCATCTGAGTGGCATTCATCACGACTCACTCAGTCCTCGCGCCCGTCAAGATCTCTCCAGCAAACAACACTCAAGGAAAATGAGTGACCCAGACTTTCTCTTTACGGAAATCACTGTGGATTATGCATCCGTGTGTGTGTGCGTGTGTGTGTGTGTGTGTGTGTGTGTGTGTGTGTGTGTGTGTGTGTGTGTGTGTGTGTGTGTGTGTGTGTGTGTGTGCGTGCACGTGTGTATTTGTGTGTGTGCGTGCACGTGTGTATTTGTGTGTTTGCGCCTGTGTATTTGTGTGTTTGCGCGTGTGTATTTGTGTGTGTGCGTGTGTGTATTTATGTGTGTGCGTGTGTGTATGTATTTATGTGTTTATTAGTGTGTGTATTTGTGTGTATTTAAGTGTGCGTGCGTATATTTGTGTGCGTGTGTGTATCTGTGTGCGTGTGTGTATCTGTGTGTGCGTGGGTATATGTGTGTGCGTGGGTATATGTGTGTGCGTGGGTATATGTGTGTGCGTGGGTATGTGTGCGTGGGTACGTGTGTGTGTGTGTGTGTGTGTGTGTGTGTGTGTGTGTGTGTGTGTGTGTGTGTGTGTGTGTGTGTGCGCGCGCGTGCGTGCGTGTGTGCGTGCGTGCGTGCGTGCGTGCGCGTGTGTGCGTGCGGGTCTGTGGGTGCGTGTCTGTGCGTGCATGTCTGTGTGTTTGTGTGTATCTGCGTTTGTGTGTATCTGTGTGTGTGTATCTGTGTGTATCTGTGTGTATGTATGTGTGTATAGATCTGTGTGTGTGTGAGTGTGTGTGTGTGTGTGTGTGTGTGTGTGTGTGTGTGTGTGTGTGTGTGTGTGTGTGTGTGTGTGTGTGTGTGTGTGTGTATGTAGGTGTGTGCGCGCGCGCATGTCTAGTTACAACCACCAATCAGTCATTCGAGAAATTATTCGTGCTCACCTCAAATAGACCTAAGTACCGCGCAATGTGTCCCTGGATACCCGCCTC
>NC_061824.1:4958569-4963569 GCF_019202785.1 Penaeus chinensis
TATGTAGGCGGCACTTGCAACCCACGTAAGATGCCAGTGAATCGGGTCTCGTAACTCGTAAAATATTGGTCTGTAACCCACGTAACGATACAGACAATGAGGAATATAAAAGCCTTGTACACTACCACAGCCACGAAAATAAGTGTCTCTGGTGGTTGCTAGCAGGACAAAATTAGAAGGGCGACACGGCATGTTTGCGTTTCGGTCCGCTAAGGGTAAAACAACGCGGCCAAAAACGGCCTTTATGGCGAGTAACAATTATATTTCCAAGCAAAGTGGACACTGCGACTGTGAATAGACTTGGCGATACGGAAATGCAATTACGTGAGAATATAATGGCAAACGAAATTGAATATTGACTCTTGACTAGGGTCAGCGACACAGTTCTGATATTTGTTTTCATTTTCTAGCTCAGGGATTTTTTTTAGTGAAGGTTTCGCTAGTTCGCTCACCTGTCTTTACTCCGGAAAACAATTAACAAGGCAGAGCGAACCATGAATAGTTATTGGTCTTGTCCACAGCGTCTTTCTTGATTAGCTGAGTAATAGTAAACAGGGGAGAGTTTTTGTGCTTACTTTTTATCTGTGGCTTTTTGCATGTCAGCGTATTTGCAGGTTAACACGTGTGTTTATGTGAGTGTGTAGCTATGTTGTGAATTCGCATGTTCAGTATTTGTGTAAACAAACGCTTGCGTCTTTCTAAAATAAGAGAATAATGACGTGTGTATGAATATATTTACAAGGTCTTTCTCTCCCCCCTCCCTTTTCTCCCCATTCTCTGACTCTTATTCTCTCCCTCTCTCTCTCTCTCTCTCTCTCTCTCTCTCTCTCTCTCTCTCTCTTCGTATATACATATATATATATATGTATATATAATCATTTATTTATTTTATTATACTTATTTTAAGGCAAGTTTTCGTTTCTGTGTGTGTGTGTGTGTGTGTGTGTGTGTGTGTGTGTGTGTGTGTGTGTGTGTGTGTGTGTGTTTGAGTGTGTGAGTGTGTGAGTGTGTGAGTGTGTGTGTGTGTGTGTTTGAGTGTGTGAGTGTGTGTGTGTGTGTGTGTGTGTGTGTGTGTGTGTGTGTGTGTGTGTGTGTGTGTGTGTGTGTGTGTTGTGTGTGTTGTGTGTGTGTGTGTGTGTGTGTGTGTGTGTGTGTGTGTGTGTGTGTGTGTGTGTGTGTGTGTGTGTGTGTGTGTGTGTGTGTGTGTGTGTGTGTGTGTGTGTGTGCGCGCGCATGTTTGGTTATAAACTGGAACCCAGAAAAAAAGGGCGTAGGGTCCAACGCAGACGGGTCGGAGAGCAAGCTCACGTGCTCACAGGATGCACACAAGAACTTTGCCGAGCTCATTTGGCCACACCGCAGGTACACTCCAGTAACCCCGCCCTTCCCCCCACACAACACCTCCTTATCCCCCCAAACCACACCTTCTCCTTCCCTCCCTTCCCTGCACACTGCAAATCTACCCCCCCCCCCCCTCCCCTACATTAGACTTCCCTCATCCCCTATACCACATTTCCCTCCCCCTCCCCCTCCACACTACAGATAACCCCCCCCCTTCCCCCCCACATCCCATTTTACCCCAAGCCTCGTGAGGAAATGAAGGTCAGCCGGTTTTTTTTTTTTTTTTTTTTTTTTTTTTTTTGCTCTTGCTTTTAGTGTGCGGAGAGAGACGCTCAGAGAGAAGAGTGAATCACACTGCATTCGACCCGACATTCAGAGACGAATAATAACATTGATTCAAGGATGAGTTCTGATTAGCCTGAGACTCCCTAAGCGTTCACGACCTGACGGCGATTGGAATGGGAAGAGTTACAGCTATTCCTCCCTCTCTGCGTTCATGCGAGGCGGAAGCTGTGTGCAGGGCGTGAAGCAAGCGTGCCTTCGTTGGGGGATCGGCGGCTGCATGAAGGACAGATGCGACGCAGGAAGAAAGCTGCATGACGGTGCGAAAACATCTGTTGTGACACAGGGGCTTTCTATTGCTACTTGCGTCGAAAAAGTTCACTCATGCAGAAAATATGTACATATATGCATTATGTATATGTGTATATATACATATATATATAAACATATACACATATATAAATAAATATATGCATATATGTATTATACACACACACACACACACACACACACACACACACATACACACACACACACACATATACATATACATATACATATACATATACATAGACATAGACATAGACATACATACATACATACATACATACATACATACATACATGTATACACACACACACACACACACACACACACACACACACACACACATATATATGCATATATATCCATATATATGTGTATATATATCTATATATATATGTATATATATATCCATATATATATATATATATATATATATATATATATATATACTGTATGCATGTGTGTGTGTGTGTGTGTGTGTTTGTGTTTGTGTGTGTGTGTGTAATATGTATGTGTGTACATATGTATGCATGTATGTGTATATATATACATATATATATATATATATATATATATATATATATTTATATACATGTGTGTATGTATGTGCGTGCGTGTATACATACGTGTTCCACACAATTCTTCTCAAGCTCAGCAGCACCTTCTTAATAATTCCTGCCCTGAAGTCCTACCGATATCAGTCATTTCATGGGTGGGTGACATGTGTCAGTAGATAGGCTTAACTCTCAGGTCTATCGCGGCCCACATTAAGTGTAAAAATAGGCATTTTTATACGATAAGATGGAGCTAGTAAAAGTAATAATAACCTACAACACTGTATTAAGCATCTTACCCATAATGATTATTCTAATATCAAACACGACTAACTAATGACAGCGATCATAAAAAAGTACAGGAATGCAAAGGGTTATAATAACGCTACTTAAACATGCATAGTAATTTCGATAATAATTCAGACTATTACACGACCTTGATCTCGCGCGCGCGTGTTGCAGCCTTGCTCTCTGCCCGCTGGTGGTTTCCTTCCCCCCCCACCCCCATTTTTATTTCTTGAGGTTTATTTTCCTTTTATTTATTCATACGTATATATATATTTTAGATTTCTTTCCCATTGGCATTTCTTGATATTTTTTTTTTCCTTTTTTTCTTGAGATTTTTATCTACTTTCTATTTCTGGATCTTTTCCTTATTATTTCCTGAGATTTCTTTCGTTTTTTTTTTTTTTTTTTTTTGGGGGGGGGGGGGTCTTTCACCTTATTTCTTGAATTTCTTTCCTTTGGTTTTTGACTTTGTTATTTCTTGAGATTTATTTTTCTTGTTTTTTTCTGAAGATGTCTTTCCTTTTTTTAATATCTTTCCCTATTATTGTTATTATTATTATTATTATTTTTTTTTTTTTATCCCCTTGGCATTCATTGGGTTTTTTCCCCTTATAATTTTTTGGGGATTTCTAACCCCTTGTTATTCCTTGAGATTTTCTCCCTTGTTATTCACTTGTTATTTCCCCTTACTCCCCCCCCCCCCCTTTTTATTTTTAGATTTCTCTTCCTTGTTATTTCCTGATATATCCCCCCTTGTTTTCTTTTGAGACTTCTTTCCCTTCGTTTTTTCTTGGGATATCCCCCTCCCCCCCTGTTAATTATTGATATTTCTTTTCTCTTGTTCTTTCGCTGAACGTTCAACAGGTCTCCATCAGAAAGCATTCTAAAATAGCTCAAGAATATTTCTCTTAATTTACAATCGTTCAAATTACATAAGAGTAATTAAGTAATTTTGTTTTTCTTATTCTTCACGATTAATAGACTAATGACATGACATTTGTAAAGAATGTAAAGAAATAAGTCAGATCCTTAATATTGTATTTCTGGAGAATATATTTCACCGGATGTATAATTTCAATAACAGTGAAAATAAGAAAACTTATGGACGCAGTACGATTATGCCATGTAAGTATAACAAGGAAATAATGCCAGAATTGGGGCGGAGCCGACATGAAAGTCAGCGCCCCTCCCCCCTCCCCCCTGCCCACTGCCCCCCCCCCTTCCCTTTTGCCCACTGCCCCCCCTCCCCCTGCCCCCCCTTCCCCCTGCTGAGAGCACCCAGTTTTCTTTGACAATGAGATGTTTTGTTATATTTTTTATTCTGATAATAGCAATTTCTTCAACGTTTGTTAACCTTAGTTATGCAAGGCTAAAGTAAAAGTTCTTAATTAGTTAGTTATTCTTACAGGAATTTTAATTAATGATGAACTACATTTTAAGAGCCAGCTGTCAAATTATTACAAGGATCTATGAAAGTTATGCTTTTTTTTACGAGAAATGGTATGGCTGGTATTCCACAGATCAGGATTCTTCGAAGTGCGGGTCGCAATCCAGCATTTCGGGAAGTTAATGCATGAAACAAATGGGTCGCGGTTTAAAAAGGTCGAAGAGTACACACACACACACACACACACACACACACACACACACACACACACACACACACACACAAGTTCTACTATTTCATTTTACTTTCCCGTTTCCCTTCAGAGAAACATATGGGTCATCCTTTAGGTAACCAAATATTCATCTTCTGTTTGCTGGCGACATGGCACTCCCATTATGCACGTGGACACAACAGCACCAGGAAGGAGCGGATGCCAGTGTCAGTGCCAGCAGTAAGCCAACACCCTAATGAGAGAACTCCATCAGCCTTCATCCCACAATGCACTGTTGTCGTGGGGAGGGTGGGGGGCTTAGGACACGGAGACTGAGGGTCAGTGTAGGGGATCACCCCTACCTTGGACCTCGGCCCTCGCCTCAACTAATTTTGCATGGTCTCTTCTTCCCTCTTTTCCTTTTCTTTCTCTGTATCCTTCTTCTGTCCACTTATCCTAATCGTGAACTCATTTTTACCTCTTTCGCCACAATACTTTACCATTTGGCTTTTGATGTCTAGAATATTTATTTGGTTTAACCTTTAAGCATGAACCAACTCACAAATACATGAGGAGACCGCGGGAGGAGACACAGCATAGGGCAGACTGT
>NC_061824.1:4968569-4978569 GCF_019202785.1 Penaeus chinensis
GCGAAAAGCAGAGAAAAACTGCTGAAGCATTCAGGCGACATTTCAGAGCAATGCGTAGAATAAGCAAGACCCATAATGAACTATTTCATAAATAAATAGATAAATAAATAAATAATAATAATAAAAAAATAATAACAAAAACGATAAATACGAAACGGCTTTCTCTCAATTTACACCTTATTGTTAGAAGACAAAATTGCATTATTTTCTAGCCATGACTGACTGTACCCTCGCACAGTCCCGTCACAATGTCTGCCATTGATTATCCATTGTTATATATTATGCGCTCTCTGCAGTGTAAAATCGAAAGAAGAAATATACTTGTTAAAACGACGGGTACACTGGCCGTGCTAACCGTGTGTGTTTGTCTTTATATCCATTTATTCGTGTATATAATAATTCTCTCCTTGTGCCACTTATCTATTTATTTATTCATATGTGTCTTCGGTTATTACTCTCTCTTTCTCTCTCTCTCTCTCTCTCTCTCTCTTTCTCTTTCTCTTTCTCTTTCTCTTTCTCTCTCTCTTTCTCTTTCTCTTTCTCTCTCTTTCTCTTTCTCTCTCTCTCTCTCTTTCTTCCTATCTTTCTCTCTCTCTCTCTCTCTCTCTCTCTCTCTCTCTCTCTCTCTCTCTCTCTCTCTCTCTCTCTCTCTCTCTCTTTCTTTCTTTCTTTCTTTTTTTCTCTCTCTCTCTCTCTCTCTCTCTCTCTCTCTCTCTCTCTCTCTCTCTCTCTCTCTCTCTCTCTCTCTCTCTCTCTCTCTCTCTATATATATATATATATATATATATATATTTCTCAGTTCATTTCTAACATTATTTAATTATTGTTTGTTTCTATCAAAGCCTTACTCTTATGGTCTCTCAAACCCCTTTCTCAATCTGTCTGATTCTCTCTCTCTCTCTCTCTCTCTCTCTCTCTCTCTCTCTCTCTCTCTCTCTCTCTCTCTCTCTCTCTCTCTCTCTCTCTCTCTCTCTTTCTCTCTTTCTCTCTTTCTCTCTTTCTCTCTCTCTCTCTTTCTTTCTTTCTTTCTTTCTTTCTTTCTTTCTTTCTTTCTTTCTCTCTCTCTCTCTCTCTCTCTTTCTTTCTCTGTCTCTCTCTCTCTCTTTCTCTCTTTCTCTATTTCTCTCTTTCTCTTTCTCTTTCTCTTTCTCTCTCTCTCTCTCTTCCTCTCTCGCTTCCTATCTCTCTCTCTCTCTCTCTCTCTCTCTCTCTCTCTCTCTCTCTCTCTCTCTCTCTCTCTCTCTCTCTCTCTCTTTCTCTCTTCTCTCTCTCTCTCTCTCTCTCTCTCTCTCTCTCTCTCTCTCTCTCTCTCTCTCTCTCTCTCTCTCTCTCTCTCTCTCTCTCTCTCTCTCTCTCTCTCTCTCTCACTCTTTCTCCCCTTCTCTTTCTCCCCTTCTCTTTCTCCCCTTCTCTTTCTCCCCTTCTCCTTCTCCCCTTCTCTCTCTTGCTTTTTCTCGCACTCGTTTTTCTCTCCCCTTCCCCTTCTCTCTCTCTTTCCCTCTCCCCTTTCCTGTCTATCTCCCTTACCCCCCCCCTCCCTCCCGCCCATCAATACACCCCTCCACGCACTGCTAAGATCAAAACCACCTTTTTTCCCTCTCGCGGGCGAAAGACATAACTTCCTACGTATTCGAGCCTTCTGAGAACCGAACGCCATCTCTGAAAATAACGTCTCGTCAGGCACGTCGTCTCCTTCCCTGGATGGCAGACAAACCCGGAAATTTCAGGACTTCGGGACAGCGCCTGTGGATGTGGATGTGGGTGAGGGGGAGGGGGAGGGGGAAGGGGGGAGGGAGGAGGTTAGGGTTGGGGTTGGAGGTGTGAGGGAGGTGGTGGTAGGGTGGCAGGGTGAGGGTGGTGGTGGTGGCAGGGTGAGAGTGGTTGTGGTGGAAGGGTGGTGGTGGTGTTGGTGTTGGTGTTGGTGTTGGTGTTGGTGTTGGTGTTGGTGTTGTTGTTGGTGTTGGTGTTGTTGTTGTTGTTGTTGTTGTTGTTGTTGTTGGTGGTGGTGGTGGGGCTGCTATTGTGGTTGGGGAAGGTATAGGGTTGGGGTTACAGATGACTGGGGGAAGGATGCACGAGGTTGATAATAATAGTGATGGTAAATTACTATATAAGATGACGATGACAGTATATAATGAGGGCGAGAGTAATGACGACGGTGTTACCTATAATCATATTGGTGGCGATGATGACATATATCAATCACACCAACCATCTTTCATAAAGACTACCAACGACTATACACCAGACAAGAAAAAAAAAAAAAAAAAAAAGACCACGCACCAGACAAAGAAAGAGAGAGATCAAATACAAAGATAAAAATAAAAATAAAAATTCGTCCAATCCCCCCATGGAGGAATATTTAACCTTAATCTGTCGCTCATCTTGAATCCCCCTTTTAAGTGTGTCAGTTTCTAAGGGAGTCTGACACATAGAAACAGGGGGAGGAGGGGAAGGAGGGGGAGGAGAGGGAGATGGGGGAGGGAGAGGAAGATGGGGAGGGAGAGAAGGAGGGGGGAGGAGGGGGAGGAGGAGTGGAAGGAGAGGGAGATGGGGGGAGGAGGGGGAGGGAGAGAAGGCGGGAGAGGGAGAGAAGGCGGGAGAGGGAGAGAAGGAGGGAGAGGGAGAGAAGGAGGGGAATGGGAGAGAAGGGGAGAGGGAGAGAAGGAGGGGAAGGGAGAGAAGGAGGGGAAGGAGGGGGAGGGAGAGTAGGAGGGGAAAAAGGGGGAGGGAGAGACGGAGGGGGAGGAGGGGAAGGAGGGGGAGGAGAGGGAGATGGGGGAGGGGGAGGGAGAGAAGGAGGGGGAGGGAGAGTAGGAGGGGAAGGAGGGGGAGGGAGAGAAGGAGGGGGAGGGAGAGAAGGAGGGGGAGGGAGAGTAGGAGGAGGGAGAGTAGGAGGGGAAGGAGGGGGAGGGAGAGAAGGAGGGGGAGGGAGAGTAGGAGGGGGAGGAGGGGGAGGGAGAGTAGGAGGGGAAGGAGGGGGAGGGAGAGTAGGAGGGGAGGGAGAGTAGGAGGGGAAGGAGGGGGAGGAGGGGAAGGAGAGGGAGGACAGGGATATGGGGGAGGAAGAGAAGGAGGGGGAGGGAGAGAAGGAGGGGGAGGGAGAGAAGGAGGGGAAGGAGGGGGAGGGAGAGAAGGAGGGGGAGGAGGGAGAAGGAGAGAAGGAGGGGGAGGGAGAGAAGGAGGGGAAGGAGGGGGAGGGAGAGAAGGAGGGGAAGGAGGGGGAGGGAGAGCAGGAGGGGAAGGAGGGGGAGGAGAGGGAGATGGGGGAGGTAGAGAAGGGGGGGAAGGGGGGGGAGGGAGGGAAGGAGGGGGAGGAGGGGGAGAGGGGGGAGGGAGAGAAGGAGGGGAAGGAGGGGGAGGGAGAGTAGGAGGGGGAGGAGGGGGAGGGAGAGGAGGAGGGGAAGGAGGGGGAGGGAGAGAAGGAGGGGGAGGGAGAGTAGGAGGGGAGAGAGGGAGAGAAGGAGGGGAAGGAGGGGGAGGGAGAGAAGGAGGGGAAGGAGGGGGAGGGAGAGACGGAGGGGGAGGAGGGGAAGGAGGGGGAGGAGAGGGAGATGGGGGAGGGAGAGAAGGAGGGGGAGGGAGAGAAGGGGGGGAAGGAGGGGGAGGGAGAGAAGGAGGGGGAGGAGGGAGAAGGAGAGGAGGGGGAGGAGAGGGAGATGGGGGAGGGGGAGGGAGAGGAGGGGGAGGGAGAGTAGGAGGGGGAGGGAGAGTAGGAGGGGGAGGAGGGGGAGGGAGAGAAGGAGGGGGAGGAGAGGGAGATGGGGGAGGGAGAGAAGGAGGGGAAGGGAGAGAAGGAGGGGGAGGGAGAGAAGGAGGGGGAGGGAGAGAAGGAGGGGGAGGGAGAGAAGGAGGGGGAGGAGGGGGAGGGAGAGAAGGAGGGGGAGGAGGGGGAGGGAGGGAAGGAGGGGGAGGGAGAGAAGGAGGGGGAGGAGAGGGAGATGGGGGAGGGAGAGAAGGAGGGGAAGGAGGGGGAGGGAGAGTAGGAGGGGGAGGGGAGGGAGAGAAGGAGGGGGAGGGAGAGAAGGAGGGGGAGGAGAGGGAGATGGGGGAGGGAGAGAAGGAGGGGAAGGAGGGGGAGGGGGAGAAGGAGGGGGAGGAGGGAGAAGGAGAGAAGGAGGGGGAGGGGGAGAAGGAGGGGGAGGAGGGGGAGGGAAAGTAGGAGGGGAAGGAGGGGGAGGAGAGGGAGATGGGGGAGGGAGAGAAGGAGGGGGAGGGAGAGAAGGAGGGGGAGGAGGGAGAAGGAGAGAAGGAGGGGGAGGGAGAGAAGGAGGGGAAGGAGGGGGAGGGAGAGTAGGAGGGGAAGGAGGGGGAGGAGAGGGAGATGGGGGAGGGAGAGAAGGAGGGGGAGGGAGAGAAAGAGGGGGAGAAGGGAGAAGGAGAGAAGGAGGGGGAGGGAGAGAAGGAGGGGGAGGAGGGAGAAGGAGAGAAGGAGGGGGAGGGAGAGAAGGAGGGGGAGGGAGAGTAGGAGGGGAAGGAGGGGGAGGAGAGGGAGATGGGGGAGGGAGAGAAGGAGGGGGAGGAGGAGAAGGAGAGAAGGAGGGGGAGGAGAGAAGGAGGGGAAGGAGGGGGAGGGAGAGTAGGAGGGGAAGGAGGGGGAGGGAGAGTAGGAGGGGAAGGAGGGGGAGGGAGAGGGAGATGGGGGAGGGAGAGAAGGAGGGGGAGGGAGAGGAAGATGGGGGAGGGAGAGAATGAGGGGAAGGAGGGAGAGAAGGAGGGGGGTGGGAGAGAAGGAGGGGGTGAAGGGGGAAAGGGGAGTCTGGAAAAGGAGGAACTGAGCTGGGAAGAAGGGGAGGAGAAAGGGATAGGGGAAGGAGGGGGAGCAAGAAATGGGGGTCTAGAGAGGGGAAGGAGGGGGAGGGGGAAAAGGGAAATGGGAAGGAGAAAGAGGAGGAAGGAGAGAGGGAGGAAATTGGAAAGGCCAAGAAAGAATGGAGTGGGAGAGAAGGAAGGAAAGAAAGAATTCACTGTGACAAATGAAAAAAATGAGAATGAATGAATAAGAATGAATGAGTCTAAAATCTCACCCATACATTTTCCAAGAGTGAACCAACCGAAATATTGGAAAAAAAAGGCATACGCACACACACACACACACAATATATATATATGCACGTATAATATTAATATAATTCCCCGTAAAAAATGTACCCAGTATGAACATGATCAATTTGAATCCTCTTATTTAGTCATTTATCTATTTATAAATATATATATATATTTTTTTGCAGGGGCCAACATGACATGTAAATTAAATGAGATTTCTGAGTCACTCTCCAAATATACATACTGTCTATTATTTACGGCATGATTTAAATAGCCCTTGCAAATTTCATACTTAAAGACCAGGGAATTGCTATGAAACATAAATCTTCGCATAAACTGGTTGTGGTGTTGCCAATTACTAAACTTTTTTATCATCATTATTTTTAAAGCTGATAGCATGAATCAATCACTTTTTAAACCCATCGGAGCAGGTCGATAACGCTAACCTAATACTGAACTGTTGCGTAAAACATTTTAAAATAATTGCTTAAAATGGACATGGCACCAGTCATGATAAACTATACGATTTCTCTGTCTCTCTAGTAAAAGCTATTAGCAGTAACATAATGAATGGAAAACCACAACTAAATTTCATTCAGGAGATGACAGATAAGGCCATCTGCTAATGCAAAGAGAAACATAAGGTAAAGGTTACAGCTTTCTTGTTCATTCAACTCAAGAAACGTCAGGTTCGGCTTTCTAGCCTCCGGGACAAAAATATAAATCTTAGACCACCCAACTCCACCCCCTTCCCCTCCAACTCCAGCCTCCACTCCCCCCCTCCCGCCCCTTTTTGTCACCGTAAATAGAAAAGGCTTCATAGTTTGAGCTAATTCTCGCGTCTGTGATGCCTCGTCCGCTTTAAAAATGGCGTACGGAATGGCCGTCTGCCAGGCTATGTTTACACGTTTTTATTTATTATGTGATATCGATATCTTTATGGCGTGCGAGGGAACACTGATTTATGATTGTATAATCACTTTGCGGTTTTTGCACATGTTTCGCTTTGATGTTTTATTTTTTCAGCTCGTTGCCACGATTTGCATAATGAGTTTCTGTTCCCCCACAGTCTCCACTACTTTGCTATCGTTGTTCATTGTCTTCAGTGTTTGGCTTAAATTTCAACTTTCTGTTACCTCTTCCTTGCTCTAATCTCATTCCATTTCCATACACTGATGCCTTTCTTTCGCTTTCATCTCGATCGTAATCTCTCTCTCTCTCTCTCTCTCTCTCTCTCTCTCTCTCTCTCTCTCTCTCTTTATATATATATATATATATATATATATATATATATATATATATATATTACCGCCGCTTCATTAAAGGTTTACAACATTACTGTCACTTTTCCTTCCCTGGCACGATTACCTTCATTACCTTTGATCGGCCCTAACAGGGGGGCGAAGCGTAAAAATCGGAGTGAGAGCGAAGACAAGGTACACACAAGGAAAAACTAGGGTTGTTGAGAGAGAGAGAGAGAGAGAGAGAGAGAGAGAGAGAGAGAGAGAGAGAGAGAGAGAGAGAGAGAGAGAGAGAGAGAGAGAGAGAGAGAGAGAGAGAGAGAGAAAGTCGTGAGCAGAAACAGGAAGAATTGCAAAGCGAGTGAAAAGCTAAAACCTTGAGAAAGAGGGTTGCAGGTAGTGAAGCTTGAAAAGTTTGAACATTAAAAAAAAAGTTCTGGAAAATGAAATTTATAATAAGATTTCAAACTGACGCGTAAGAAAAGATTTTTTTTTGTTTTAGTTTGGTATATATATACATATATATATATATATATATAATCTACTTAAATATTTTAAACTGCATGAAAATTTTTATAGTTGAAGAAAACCAATAATATTTTGAAGTTAAAGCCTATCCATTAGACATCTGAAATGTTCAAGAACTATAAAAAAAAATCAAAAGGTTACGACATGAAGTTAATAACAATAATAATACTAACAGTAATAGTAAATACTAACCTCAAACCAACAAACAAAGAAAAAACTCCAGCAAGATGCTAATTTATGGCGAAAACCTACAAAGGTGCCACTGAAGACGACAGGAAAGGAACTAAATGGAGATCGGTCCGCTTAAGAGTGAAAGACCGCGGTCAACCACGTGTCAAAATCTGTCCGTGGGAGATCAAGGGTGATTAAGTGTGTCATGGCACAAGGGTGAGAAAAATGACGCAGGGGACAGGGTCGGACACCCTCGCCCGCCGCTCCGAAGGCAACAGAAATGACTTAGCCACATAGAGGGCTTCCCGCCGCCGTCGCCTGAGAGATTTTTACAGATTATCCCAAACACTGGGTAACTTCTAAGGAGAAGTGATCGACAATTCTTACAGTTTTTTATAGTAAGACCATTTAGCTTTCTTGTATTTTGACACAATATCTTGTACATAAGATCAATGCGTGTAGAAAAAAAAGAAAAAAAGAAAGAAAAAAAAATATGCAACAACACACACACACACACACACACACACACACACATATATATGTGTGTGTGTGTGTGTGTGTGTGTACATATATATATGCATGCATGCACACACACACACACACACACACACACACACACACACACACACACACACACACACACATATATATATATACGTATATCTACATCGATATCTGTTTATTTGTCTATCTGTTTGACGTATATAAGTGTATATGCAGTATGTTATATCACACTCACATCATTCTACGTGAACGAAGACAAAAGATGTCATGTTTTGGATAAGGAGACAAACCGTTCGGAAAGCACACGTTCAATAAGAAATCGCACAGAAAGGGCATTTTGGGGGGACAGAGGGAGTTCGACCGAGGGAGGGGGGGTTCGAGGGGAGGGGGGAGAGCCCAGCAAGCGTCATGGGAAAGACCGGAACCCTGACTGCAACAGGTTTCGCGTTGCTGTTGATCTTCCCAGTCTGGTAACTGTCTTACATGTTCGTCACCTGTTTATCCATCGCTAACCTACTGAACGTAAATGTAGTTGGATTGTCCTATAGTTAAAGGAAAAAATAACGTTTGTTTGTCTTTATTATATATTTTTTGTGGCATGGTTTGATAAAGGACAATCGATACGTAGAAAGAGACCCAGTATACATGCTCCACTCGAGCGCCAAGACCTAACAACAATTACTGCCGTCTAGAGAAGCGAGAGTATATTGTATTCTTTTGTCCTTTTCTACAAACTGCGTGGCGCGGAGTCATCTTCTCCTTAGAGACAGTATTTAGAGGCTAACTTTTTTTTTCTCTTTTGTCCTTTGTTGTGTTGTTACGGAGCCCCTACGATGAAAACTCCGTGGGCTAAAAATACACACGAGGGGCTGCTCCGATTCCGCCAGAGACAAATGAAAGTTCCCGGGCGAGTGTAGAGGCTTCTCGGGCCTCTCATTTTGGTAAAGGGTCCACTGCCCACGATCCGAATATGAACTTTGGATCTCACACATTCTGTCGCTTATCACGATCGACACGAAGAAGCAGCGATAAATGTTACAGTTTCTGAGTGATGAGTAGTTCAAAATGAGGTAATATTTGTTTGTGTGTGTGAAGACGGTGTATTGGCACACCCAAGCGACCTTTTTTTTTTATAACATGTTACTGTATACACAATGCCTGAGTTTCATATACATATAATTTAATAAAATAATTTCTCTTTTCTGGTTCTAGTGCTCTTGGGTTCTCTAACCTACGTGACCATGCAAATGCTTGCCTTGGGCTTTCAAACAGTTTCAATTTAGAGTAGATTTTCCTTACAGAATTAGGAATCCACACTGCTTGAGGGTTTGGCTTCCAGGACCGTAAAAAACCGCAAGTTCACCACAGACCATCAATCTCCATTCAAATTAAGCTACTATAAAAAAAAGAATTCGAAATACAAAATGAAACCTCCAAATAAGCAAGAAATTGCATGCCAAGCGCGGCTGCTTCTGCCTCGCTCCCCACACTCCCCTCCTGCCTTAGCCCCGCCCTCTTCCTCGGTTCCTGTCTTTTTCTATTCTCTATATTGGCAGATAACAAGCTTACTGACAGCATTCCTTTTTATCCCTATCTCCCTCTTACTGAAAATACTTTGTCTATTTATCTACTGTAAGCGTTTTTAACTATAAAACGAAAATAGATACTGTGTCAGAAAGACCAATAAATAATGAAGCAAATAAATAAAGACAATAAAATACAAAAATATAATATGAAATAAAGAGAAATTTGAAAAACATACATAAACAAATAACTCATTAAAAATCGATTTCATCCATTGCGAAAGCCAAATTCTGAATCGTCGATTATAACAAAGAAATATTAATGAATCCAAAACGCAAATATAAATTTTAAAAAAATGTTTTTTTTTTATATAAAACTGGTTCGCAAGTTCAGATGATAAGACCAAAATATATAGTGAAAAGAATATTTCTTATAAAATACGGCAGCTACATTTATTAATCTGTCTATCTGTCTGTCTGTCTGTCAGTCCGTCTGTCTCTCTTTCACTCTCTCCGTATCCCTCTCTCTCTCTCTCTTTCTCTCTCACTCTCACTCTCACTCTCACTCTCACTCTCTCTCTCATAGGAAAAGTGTTAATAAGAAAGAACAATTCCACAATATAGGACATGCAACAAATCTTACGACAATCCATATAAATACATACATACACAAATGCATACATGCATACATAGTGCAAATGCAGTCATACACACACAAACATATATGTACATATATATGTATATATGTATATATATATATATATATATATATATATATATATATATATATATAACCTTCATCACTCCTTGCAGATTCGCAAAACTATGCAAATACACATTCTACAACATATTTGCTCAGTGTATATGTCAGCTCTTCACTGGAAATATTCAGGTCAAACGGGCTTACTAAACTGCCAAAGAGTGCAGCACATGGCATTTGCAATTCGAGATGACACGAAGATAAGATACTCTCATTTCATCCGTAAT
>NC_061824.1:4983569-4998569 GCF_019202785.1 Penaeus chinensis
CGTTCGACGTTCGTGTCCGGAACCTCGGTATGCGACGAAAAGAGCCATTTTACCTTTCTTCTACCTGAGGCTTTCTCAGAATGTTTAGACAGGGTAAAAGGGCCAACAGCGCCGACGTCAGGGGTGTCTAAACCTTCAGCCTTTTTTTGCGTTATGTAATGGCGTTGGTCGAAGAAGCTTTAGGACTCTCGAGGGAAAATTGCCGTCATCAAACACTGCCAGTCAGCTTTAGGCTCTGAATCATCGGCACCTGTTCGTTTGGAAGTCTATAGAAGGTGTCGTGTGTTTCTAAGGGATATCTCGCTGTACCTAACGAGCTATTGAGTAAACTGCACCAATTACTATCAACCACAGGCAGCGGACGTGAGCAAACAGTTTGCCATGGAAATCCTTAATTGCTCCTTCTTCGAAATGGACAGAAATAGTGCCATCCACCTTAGCATCGTGTATACAAACACCCATTTATCCGCCAAAGAATCTTCCAGTAACTAAGGTGTCCTATTTATATCTGACAGGAGAACAAATTCACAGGGTAGAAAACGATTTGCTTTACAACAGCTCAAAGACACTATTTGCTGTGAAACATAACCAGTCTGCAATTACATGTCCTTCGTACAGTTTTATCATATGCAGATAATTTTTTTATATTTCTTTTTTTTTACAGTTTTTCTCTCTTCGTATATTTACTATGAATAAATGCATCTTCGTTTTTTTTTTCACATATGAATATAGATATGAGAGAGATTTCGAATTTCAAAGGGGTTAATTCCACCTAATTTCCCACGGGCAGTGATTCCAAATCCCCACTGAACGGGACACCATGATATACCAACCACTGCCTCTCGCCTAAAGACTGCTTTAAAATGGAGGAACAAAAAAAAAAAAAAAAAAAAAAAAAAAAAAAAAAAAAAAATGAGCATGAAATAAAAAGGAAAAGGTAATTGCACCTACGTTTTACTGCACTCCAGTGCGCTTCCGGTGGCCTTGTTTCACCTCGACAGCTTTTAACTCGGATTGAAATATCTGGGTCTCGATCTGTCACTCTAGTTTTTAATGTGGTCTTAGTGGCATTGTGGATCTGAATTATTATGTCTGAAATCAATGATTCTTCACACAACATAAACATGAAAATAATATAGCCTATCTATGCGACAATTTATTCCGAAATTGAAATCCTGTATGATGATTCTGACAAACGACGGAAAGACGGAAAGAAGGATGAAGGATAGAAAAGCTATGTACAGTGCAAACCATTTCAGGTGATAAAAATCAGTCCACTATTCAAACTGATAACCTTGACACCGTTTTTTCTGTCTTTATAGGTTCGGCGGTGCTTAACATATTCGTTTTTTTCGGTTTAAAAAATACCCTTGGCCTAACTGTATCCTCAGGAAGGAAAGCTTAAATTTTCACCTTGAATGTCGAAATAATGTAAACACTAACGGTGATACATCCGTTACCTTGTGCCTGCGTGTGCGTTTTGTATCCTTGTGTATGACTGCATACGTTGTGTGTACGCTAACGCGTCTGCTTTTGTTTTGTTTTGGTTAGAAGTATATGTATACACAGTGGCCTTGTGAGAGGTGCTATTATACATAACCAAAGTCGCCGGAACAGGTAATAACAGATCACCAATTATCTTCGTTGCATATTATGAAGGCACTGTAAAGACACAAGGGTGGCGTGCTCAGTCACTACAAACGGAGCTCTCTGCGTCGCTATCTACACGCTTACGCTTCACCACCTGTTAAGTGTGACTCGTTATAATCAATTTCACATTACGCCTTCAAGTAACGCCGTGTCGAAAGGTAAATAATCGTGACGAGATTAGGCCTTCCGTTGTCGAGGTATAAGGCTTATTTTCCCTGCTTTTCTTAATGAAGTTGTGCAGCGAGGGTTGGCATTCGTATCTCTGACACGCGTTGCATTACATTACCACGCTTTAAATGTCATATGCATGTTTGTCAAGGTCGTTAAATCTTGTGCAGATATTTATCACGTGGATTCGCGACTCCTTCCTGTTGCTTTTTTATTCAAAGCATAAACGCGAGTATATTTACTTTATTCAGTTCGATATTTAAAACGAGCAAGTATATAATACAGCAATACATATCTATTTAATTTAATATCGCTAGTTTATAAGCCGATGAATCGTGAAGCTTAAGCTACATTTAAATATTTAGTCTTTCGACGCCACGTCGTCGTTCCATTCATCGACATCTATCTAGTTATAAACATCATATATGTTTTTTTGTTTATATATTCATCTACCTGTGTGTGTGTGTGTGTGTGTGTGTGTGTGTGTGTGTGTGTGTGTGTGTGTGTGTGTGTGTGTGTGTGTGTGTGTGTGTGTGTGTTCGTATATATGTCACGTTTTACGTAACGTTTAAATATATATATATATATATATATGTATATATATATATGTGTAAGTACATATTCATATATATATATATATATACAGATATATATATATAAATATATATATGCATATATATATGTATATATATATATATATATATATATATAAGATAAACAACCGCGGAAACAAGGTCAGCAAGTTCCCCTGAAGGCATCGTAAACCTTTTTCCTTCCTGATAGTTTCCTGATCCCTGACTCTGCCGATCCACCTGCTAACTGCTTTGTTATACTTCAAAGAACAATTTATAATTCTCATACTTGATCACTTCGTATAAAAAAAAACGGTTTACTTTGAAGAATACGAATTACATTCAGCACTGCGTCACGAGGCCACGTGCAAGACCTCCTTTTTTTTCTTTTAAGCGCCGATGTCGGGTTGAATTTTTTTATTTTCTTTCTCTCTCCGCAACACATGTTTGGTTGCTGTTAGCCGACGATCTTAAAGACCATCTGACACATTAAACTCTCTCTCTCTCTCTCTCTCTCTCTCTCTCTCTCTCTCTCTCTCTCTCTCTATCTATCTATTATCTAATCTATCTATCTATCTATCTATCTATCTATCTATCTATCTATCTATCTATCTATCTATCTATCTATCTATCTATCTATCTATCTATCTATCTATCTATCTATCTATCTATCTATCTATCTATCTATCTATCTATCTATCTATCTATCTATCTATCTATCTATCTATCTATCTATCTATCTATCTATCTATCTATCTATCTATCTATCTATCTATCTATCTATCTATCTATCTATCTATCTATCTATCTATCTATCTATCTATCTATCTATCTATCTATCTATCTATCTATCTATCTATCTATCTATCTATCTATCTATCTATCTATCTATCTATCTATCTATCTATCTATCTATCTATCTATCTATCTATCTATCTATCTATCTATCTATCTATCTATCTATCTATCTATCTATCTATCTATCTATCTATCTATCTATCTATCTATCTATCTATCTATCTATCTATCTATCTATCTATCTATCTATCTATCTATCTATCTATCTATCTATCTATCTATCTATCTATCTATCTATCTATCTATCTATCTATCTATCTATCTATCTATCTATCTATCTATCTATCTATCTATCTATCTATCTATCTATCTATCTATCTATCTATCTATCTATCTATCTATCTATCTATCTATCTATCTATCTATCTATCTATCTATCTATCTATCTATCTATCTATCTATCTATCTATCTATCTATCTATCTATCTATCTATCTATCTATCTATCTATCTATCTATCTATCTATCTATCTATCTATCTATCTATCTATCTATCTATCTATCTATCTATCTATCTATCTATCTATCTATCTATCTATCTATCTATCTATCTATCTATCTATCTATCTATCTATCTATCTATCTATCTATCTATCTATCTATCTATCTATCTATCTATCTATCTATCTATCTATCTATCTATCTATCTATCTATCTATCTATCTATCTATCTATCTATCTATCTATCTATCTATCTATCTATCTATCTATCTATCTATCTATCTATCTATCTATCTATCTATCTATCTATCTATCTATCTATCTATCTATCTATCTATCTATCTATCTATCTATCTATCTATCTATCTATCTATCTATCTATCTATCTATCTATCTATCTATCTATCTATCTATCTATCTATCTATCTATCTATCTATCTATCTATCTATCTATCTATCTATCTATCTATCTATCTATCTATCTATCTATCTATCTATCTATCTATCTATCTATCTATCTATCTATCTATCTATCTATCTATCTATCTATCTATCTATCTATCTATCTATCTATCTATCTATCTATCTATCTATCTATCTATCTATCTATCTATCTATCTATCTATCTATCTATCTATCTATCTATCTATCTATCTATCTATCTATCTATCTATCTATCTATCTATCTATCTATCTATCTATCTATCTATCTATCTATCTATCTATCTATCTATCTATCTATCTATCTATCTATCTATCTATCTATCTATCTATCTATCTATCTATCTATCTATCTATCTATCTATCTATCTATCTATCTATCTATCTATCTATCTATCTATCTATCTATCTATCTATCTATCTATCTATCTATCTATCTATCTATCTATCTATCTATCTATCTATCTATCTATCTATCTATCTATCTATCTATCTATCTATCTATCTATCTATCTATCTATCTATCTATCTATCTATCTATCTATCTATCTATCTATCTATCTATCTATCTATCTATCTATCTATCTATCTATCTATCTATCTATCTATCTATCTATCTATCTATCTATCTATCTATCTATCTATCTATCTATCTATCTATCTATCTATTGAGGTGGGGGAAGAAAAAAAAACTTTGCATGGTTGAAGAAGCACATCTCACATATATATATATGCATGAACAGCTTCGTGAGAAAAATCTTCAAATCTAAGAAAACAGTTTCTGTCATCGGAGAATAGAGCGTTGTTCGATTCCCTCCTTAAATGGCCACTGGGTCTCATATAAATTGATCCCATTAAATACATTCGCACAGAAAGCTCTCGGCGACCACACCCTGAACCATAAATAAGACGGTGCCAGGAAACGACAGGAGTGCCAGGAAATGACACTACCAAGGGATGACAGGCGGCTGAAAAATGACAGTGGCGGGGAATAGCACTTTTATGCCACGTGCCACGGAACAGCTGATTGACACAACAGCAGGTGCATTACTAAGAAGAGTTAACACAGCGGTGACATACAGGCCAGGGTGAGGAAGTGTCACAGCCGAACCAGATGACGTGAGGACAACGAATTACATGACGTATTTTGGCGGAAGTGTTTTTCTCCGGAAGATTCACGCAAGTGTAGGTAGTTTGTTCCTGTGAGGAAGTGACAGTGTAGTTTAACAGCACTGCATAAAATATTCAATTCTACAATGGAACTGTGTCCCAACAATAAATGTGGTTACGTGACGAAATAACAGAACTGTGAAGACGTGACACAGCAGCACGTATTTCAGGTTACTCCGCTCAAGATTAAGGTAAGCCAATAAGAGCTGCAGTCTTGCGTAGCGCGACCAGGTAAACCCAGAGGCAAGCCACTTAAATGTGCGCGCGTTTTGCAACCGTACTGTGTAAAATGGTACTTACGTTACACGCTCTTTTTTTCTTCTTACTTCCTTAACTTGCAGTAAATACGCATGCCGGAATACAGTTTAAATTTGTTCATGAACTATTCATTCTGCGTCTAATGATTAACTATTGGCACGTGTTTTTCCCTCGATGTCAACACCATCTCTACGCCATAGATATATCAATATACTTTTTCATATGACTTATCAATATACTTTTTCATATCATCATCACCATTATGATGAGCGACATCGATCACTTCCTCCTCATTTCATCGTCAATAATATCATTACCAACCTCCAACCACTGCCACGAAAATAGCCATCTTTTACCAATAAGCAATCTTTATCCCAAGCTTAATATTTATACATACTAATGATATAAAGAATATAACGATAAAGAGTAAGTTACATGGAGTAAGTTACGGACTCTATCTGGCATATGTTGAGGGAGAAAGAGAGAGGGAGAGGGAGAGGGAGGGACAAGGAGGGAGAGAAAGGGACAGGGGGGGCAGGGAGGGGCATAGAGGGGATAAATGTGAATAGAGACGAAGAGGCAACGGAATGAGGAAGTGGGGTGCGAGGAGGAACAGGAAAAGAAAGTTTGAAAGAATAAGCACGCACACGCTCAAACACACACACACACACACACACACACACACACACACACACACACACACACACACACACACACACACCTTGATACATAGTTACATACATACATTATATACATACATGTGCGTGCGTGCGTGCGTGCGTGCGTGTGTATGTGTGTGTGTGTGTGTGTGTGTGTGTATGTGTGTGTGTGTGTGCGTGCGTGCGTGCGTGCGTGCGTGCGTGCGTGCGTGCGTGCGGGCGTGCGTGTGTGTGTGTTTGTATGTGCGTGCGAGCGTGCGTGCGTACGTGCGTTGCGTGTGTATGTGTGTGTAAACAGAATGTAAAGATAAAATATAAAAGTCTTACGACCCAAACAAAAAACAAACCACGCATAATAAGCTTTCAAAAAAATAAGAAAGACAAAATCTGAAAACGCCAGTCTATGGCCGTCGTGCGGTAAATGTGCAGATCATCGACTCGCGCAAAATCGATGACCTCTTCAAGGCAGTCTTGCTACGTGACGATCTGCGTCGATTGAATTTACGATGGCGAGGGAGAGGAAGGGGGAGGGGGGTAGAGAGAGGAAGAAGAAGGGAGGGAGGGGAGGGAGAGGGGGGTAGAGAGAGGAGGAGGAAGAAGGGAGGGAGGGGAGGGGAGAGAGGGAGGAAGAAGGGAGGGAGGGTGGGGAAGGGAGAGAGGGAGGAAGAAGGAAGGAAGGAAGAGAGGAAGAAGGAAGGAAGGAAGGGAGGGGAGGAGAGAGAGGAAACAGAAGGGAGGGAAAGGGAGGGGAGAGAGGGAGGAAGAAGGAAGGAAGGGAGAGGAGAAAGGGGGAGGAGAGGAAGGAGGAGAGAGGAGGAAGGGGGAAGTGGGGGGAAGAAGAAGAGAAAGGGAGTGGGAAGAGGGATGAGAAAGGTTTGGGGGGAGGAAGAAGTAAGGAAAGGTGGATGAGAGAAGGAAGAGAGAGTAAGGAAAGCGGAAGAAGAAGGAAGAAACAGAGGAAGGGGGAAGAAGGAGACGAAAGGAAGGGAAGAGAATTGGGGGAGATAGGAAGGGAGGGGAAGAGGGACGAGAGGAATAGCGGAAATGTGTAGGACAGAAAGAGAAAAATATGAGATAAGGAAGAAGGAAGGAGAAAGTGGAAAAAAAGACAGAGAAGAGATTTCAAAATCAAATATCTTCGCGGCTGCATTTTATGATGGCGTAAATATCTGATGGCAGTATATCGTGTTTTAAAAATAAAGAGTAAATAAAAATAAATCCTATTCCTAAGATTAGGAATGAAATATGATTACGTTAGCATAATTACAAGAAGATAGCTCCTTCTATAATACCAAAAATGACGCCATGAAAATATTAGTTTTTTTTTTTTTTTTGTAATTCCCGGACTATAATAAAACCACCGTGCGATATTTAATAATAATAATAATAATAAAAATCAGTGACTAAACTAAATAGATAAGGGATAATGCTACTCACTACATCCAAAGTTTGTCTCATTTCTGCAACGGCTGCCTGTCTACCATTATTGCATCCCGGACGTAAAGACTAACCTGTGGCCAGAAAAAAACGATAGGATATAAAAAGAACTTATGAGGGTAGAGTCTTCATTAACTTTTTTAGTGGTTGATAAAATATCGCGCACACACACACACACACACACACACACACACACACACACACACACACACACACACACACACACACACACACACGAGACAAACAAACCCACACATACACGAGACAAACAAACATACGTACAGATACAGCAACACATACTGCGTGTACTCTAGAAATACTTGGCGCCAAACCGTCTGTACCTTCCGGCCATGCAATCCATCCGTTGCAGGCCAACACTAATCAAGCTGAGGTCTATAATGCCTCTCAATTTACTCATTTATCTGTTAGTCTAAATATTCACCGGTCAATTTACTCATCCAATTATCATACCTATAATAAACACATATCTATCTCTAAAATATGTACCGGTCTACTAATCTATAATCATATATACAATAAACTCTTCATCATATCTACAATATTTCCAGAAAGACACACATGCAAATAATTTATCAAGTGTGCATGCCGTCACATTATGCTACAGCAAAATGTAATCAAGGTAAGTGCTCTGCGCCATACCTTTGAGCTCATTTCGCAGTAAATGGTCTTGTTTTTTTTTCCCCGTATCTCTGCGAGGACTAAAAACGTCAACATTGGCAAGTAACTCCCGTTCTTTCTTTCCTTTTACAACTATCTATCTATAACCATCTTTAAACGTATTTATAGTTGGGTTCAGAACATCCCTTATCAAAATTCACTGCAGGCATCCCTTCACTAAGGTCAAAGATCATGCATAATTTCCCTGCAATGACCTTCCGGGTACGTCCATCAGCGGTAAAGGAAAGAATGTTTACCGTCCCTGGTCAGCTGTTGCTCGTCCAGGGATGCAGATAATGCTTCAGATTACGGATTTTTTCCCCCTTCTTCTTCCTTTCACTTTCTGGGATGCTTTTATTTAACCATTTATCTGTGGTGATTGTTTCGCTCCTTTGAGACTCATGAAAGCTTTTTACTCTATTATCGCCTCTCTCCGCTTATATAATCATATATATTTATTTATCTTCTCTCTAGTCTTTTCTTGTCTTTCGCATCTACAATATTGTTCTTATTGTTTACCTACCAATCCTGTATTTCTGTCTCTCCCCCTTTCCTCTTCTCCCCCCCCCCCCCATTTTTTCTCTTCTTTCTATCTTTCCCTTGCTCTACTCTCCACACCGCCTCCCTCCCCTATCTCTCTGCCTTACCCCCAGTCTTTTTCTCTTTCTCATTCTTCCCCTATGTACACAATCGATCTTTATGGATTTTGCCCGGCGAGTCCGAGCGCCAAGGGCCACCGTGCTCTGTTTATCTCAGGCTTCAAGTCCTCCTCCAACCACGAGGAGCGAGGTCTTGGCAGAAGCGCGTGTACCAGTCACGTGGCGTACCGGCGTCTCCTCTCTCCCTCTTTCCATTTCTCCATTTCTACCTCTCCCTCTCTCGCTCGCTGCCCTTTGGTCATTCCGGAAGTCTCCTGACAGCGGGGCCACCTTGGCAAGGCATATACGAATATGAGTGCTGAAGTTACATCTTATCGGCCGCATTTTGGCACTGGCACATTCTGGTCCATGGTTAGCCAAGTGGGTCTGCACGCGGGCAACAAGTGCTAAAATGATGCCATATCAACGGTCAATTTAACAACATTACTGCATATATATCATTACGACCTTGCAATGACACAGTCAGAATCAATGAACGAAGACAAAGAATATATAAGTACACAACTTACTACATTGCAATAATATGGGTAATACTGTCCCAGCAGCAACAACAGTAACATGAAGTTTACTTATTTTATTTTATTAACACTAAGATATATTATTTTTGCTCTTGCAAAGTCTTGTTTTTTCTCTTACTGTCTGTATATCTGCCTCTCTTCCCTTCTTTTCTCTCTCGACATCATGCTTTCACTTCCCTCTCCCTTCCTTCCTCCCTCCCTCCCTCCCTTCCTTCTTCCCTTCTTTCCTTCCTTCCATCCATCCTTCCTTCCTTCCTTCCTGCCTTCCTTCCTTCCTTCCTTCCTTCCTTCCCTCCTTTCTTCCTACCTTCCATCCTTCCTCCTCCCCCCGTCCTTCCTCCACCCCATCTTTCCCCCCCTTTCTCCATCCCCACCCGCCTCTCCCATCCCCTTCCTCTGCCCTCTTCAAATAAAAAAAAAATCCCTGCATCAGCCTGCCTCAAGACAAACCAAGGCAAATAACTGTCTCATTTACGAGCGAGTTGCCAAATAACTACAAGAGTTGTGGAAACCTTCGGACGCCTCTTCCTCGCGATCTTTGTTTGGGGTTTTTGCTTGTTAGTTTGCAATAGATTAAGGACATTAGTCGGAGAATCGGAGGCTATCTTTGATGTTTTTGGAGTATTTTCATTTCGTTTTGCATTTACTTTTGGGGGATCAAATCAAGGAACTGTTAAATAAAAGTCCAACGAAATAAAAATCAGGTAGGCAGGCACACACACACACACACATATGTATGTATGTATGTGTACTAATGTGTGTACGTATATATATATATATATATATATATGTGTGTGTGTGTGTGTGTGTGTGTGTGTGTGTGTGTGTGTGTGTGTGTGTGTGTGTGTGTGTGTGTGTGTGTGTGTGTGTGTGTGTGTGTGTGCATATATATATATATATAGATATATAGATATATAGATAGATAGATATATAGATAGATGGATAGATATATACACACATATATACATGTATATGTATGTATATATATAAATATATATATACGTACATACATACATACATACATACATACATACACACACACACACACACACACACACACACACACACACACACACACACACACACACACACACATATATATATATATATATATATATATATATATATATACCAAGCATATGATAGAGATAAAATAGAGGCAGTGATATATATAAAGGGTATATGAGCAAGCTGATATGTAAAGTGAAGCTGATCAAGATAGACAGGCATGTGGAGGAAAGGAGGGAGAGGGAGAGGGAGAGAGAGAGGGAGGGAGGGAGGGCGAGAGAGAGAGAGAGAGAGAGAGAGAGAGAGAGAGAGAGAGAGAGAGAGAGAGAGAGAGAGAGAGAGAGAGAGAGACCAAGGTTAATGTTCTCACACAGGGTTAAGGGTGAGAGGAAGGTGAGAGGGTTGAGGGCCGTTGTTAAATGTCACTAGGATATTCCGGAAACAACATTTGTGTACATGTGTGTGTGTATGTGTGTGTACCCCCCCCCCCAAAAAAAAAAAAAAAAAAAAAAAAAAAAAGGAGAATTGTTTCGCCGTTGAGTCAGAACATTATCCTGAAATCTTTGAGACAGGCCTTTTTCCTCCTCCTTGTTCTGTGCACCACATTTTTTTATTTCGTTTTTTAAAACGCAGAGACACCAAGGTTTTATCTTCGTCATGCTACCAAGAGCATTTTTTCCACTGCCAACTCAACTCTGCGTTCACTATCAACAACATTCAAGTTCCACATTTCCTCACCAGCGCCTTGCCTACGCTTCCCCTTCCAACACTGCAAAGAACATCAGCTGTTCCTTATTTACTTCCGTGTCTCTGATAATACAATCTACCGTTCAGCTAACATTAAAAACACATTACGATCATGAAATATTAATGCTAAAAGTAATGTCTGTATTTACGCTACACATACAAAAAAAAAAAAAAAAAACTTCCTGTTAATTAAAGTAAATAAGAAAGTGACCATAAAAGTTCAGTGTCGTCAGCGTATGATTCAACGTTCTGACGACCAACCTCCTAATGCCACTAGAAAGGGAAGGGAGTCAGGCGCCCAAAGCAGTCCTTACAAGTCCTCTGCACAGTATACGTATTATCATGTAAAATGTTTTTTTTTTCAGTTCTATGCTCCTGAGCTTATCCCTCCTTAATAACTAAAGATAAATTAACGAAATATAAAAATACTACCAAGCCCCCATACTAAATACTAGCACAATCAACATAGTCTGCAAGAAGCAGGAAGACGACACCGCACTGCTAGAAAAGAACGAAAAAACGCTTCCCTGATGAAGCAGACATACAGGACGCGGCGGAGTGGCTTTAGAGGCCGAGGCTCAGCGCCGGACTGGTCAGGTCTTCCTCACGTCCCGAGCTTTTTTGCGTTCGATTCTGTTTTTGTACCAGTTGGTGTTTATACGGGTGATGGCGGAACTAATTGCGATGTTGATCTATGGTTTGGCCTGGAGGCAAGCTGATGTTATTTATCCATTCGTATATACAATGTCACTGGTTCTTGAACGGATTTCCTAATGAGAAAATGATCTTAGATAAATAACTATGATTAAACGTTGTCATTACGGTATACTGGCCCATCCCAATCCTAAATTTAAAAATATAAAAGTGGGATTTAACAAACCCGAAGAAAACACAAGTGCGCCCCTTCCTCAAATCTCGAACGTAGCGCCGCCACCGCACCGAGGAAGCGGAAGATAAGAAGGGCCGCGTTAACAAGGCCAGGACACAGACAACCAGTTGCACACACTAGACCAGACGGCACCACCTCGTCATTCTAAAGAGGGAGGGGGGAAGGGAGGGAGTGAGAGGTCATCCCCTTTGGCACTAAGCAGTCACTGGCTCTGCCAATTTTGGACTGTGGCATCATCACCGACGAATAAATGGCTCTAAAGGATAAAGCAATGAATAGTCTCTGAGACACGGATCAAAGAGGATAGTGCGGGGATATATGATGACAACCATCTGCCTCGAAATCATGCTCATGTGGTGGCATACGAGCTTCTCAGCCAGATGTCATTTACATATTGAATCTGGCATACGGTGATATTTTAACCCGGTGCATGACGCGGCAGACTCACCCTCCTTAGGCATGTGGTTGCAGGTTACACGGTATTTTTCCTCTTGAAGAACTGGGTCAAGAGGAGAGACAAGAAGAGAAGGACTAGGGCGACAAAAGGTACCAAAATAAGCTCTTACGTTTGCTTTGCTCTTGACAAAAAAAAAAAAAAAAAAAAAAAAATCACCTCCTTTCTTTCCCTAATCTTTTCATCTTCGCGAACAGCTAATTTTAATAGAGTGCTAATTGCCAAGTTCTGAGCCCGGGAGAACATCCAAATCGTTAAGATTTGAACTCGCGTGATTCAGTGCATTGTACTTAATTGGATTATTTTTTTCTTCGTTGCTAATAAATCTTTTCTCAAGAAGGTACCTGACAAATTAACTTTTACTACAAAATAGTTAAAAAAAGAAACGCAGAACGTCAACAGATTGCACTGTATGTATCCCTACAATCGCATGGGATACAACAACCTATATAAGATATCACAGATATAATCATTTCCATAACGAAACAATTTGGCTTCCGTTACGAGAACCAAAATTCCACAAAGCACACAACATGCCGACGAAACTACTGGTTTATATTTTCATTTCAAGAAGTAAAAAATGGCTGAACTTTAAAACCTTAGATTTAGAATGAGTAAATAATTATCAGAGACAAAATAAAACCACCGTGGGTTACATGAAAAGCATGTTCTAGTGGGCAACTTTTGGGCTTTAAGTCGGTGACCGTGACCAGGATGAAGACAACAGCATCCCAGTGGTATGTTTAACTTGTGCCTTAAAATGAGACTTCCTGCGGTCTCGTGCTGTTACGTTCACAAGCTATAAACCCAACATCAATTTATCTATTCGCATATCAGTTTCAGCTTTCATTACCGTTGTTTTGAGAAATCTCGTTGTTTAGTCTCCTTGTAAGGAATTGAATAATCAAAATCTTCAGTAGTCCATTATATATGATTGTATAAATGATCATAAAAACGCCGGAAAAAACAAGAATTTAATGAGGGTTGCCGCGTTTTGTGAGCGTCATTATGTTCCGGAAAAATACGGTCTAAGAAATAAAGAACCATAAGGGCGATTTAAATCTCCCTTAACAGAATTAGAAGTCCCACAAATCACTATTAAACGAATGCCGCAACTTAAAAAATGGCAGTAATTTCACCACTGCTTATATATGAATAAATAAATAGCTTATCCGTTTGATAAGCATGTCGTTGACCTTGACTTTTAATAGCAACGGACAAAAGGTTAACGGCGTTGTAAATTTCAGTTTCTTTTCGAGAAAATTTAGCGCTTTGGAGGGCTGTTAAATCAATTACGGTTTTGCGGCGTTGTTCGCTCATTACGGTTATTTTATGGCTGTTCGGAAGGGTTTTCGCAATGAGAGGAAAATTCCAGAAATAAAGTGCTTCTAGCTAACGATTATTTTGATGGCGTATATCGAGAATAATGCCGTAGAGAAGAGGTTTACAATTGAAATATCACGATCTATTACAGTCTTGTGGAATTAACAGACGGATAATTACCACGTTTGATAATATAGTTACCGAGATGAACTCAGGCACAAAAAGTTGTTTTGTTTTACAGAGAAGAACAATCTATAGTAGTCCCCGCTTTGAGTTGCCTCAGCACACACACACGGGTATAGAGTAGGGGAAGAAGGCAAACACCATACCCACATTTGGAAGAAGATGGAGAACAAGAAATAATGATTATAAGGAGGAGGAGTAGAAGAAAAAGCATAAGAAGATGGGGAAGCAGAACAAGAAGAAGAAGGAGGAGTAGAAGAAGAAGCATAAAAAGATGGAGAACCAGAACAAGAACAAGTAGGAGAAGGAGAACAAGACGAAGAAATAGCAGAAGAAGACGAAGAAGAAATATGAAACAATAGGAAGAAGAAGCTCAAGAGGGACGACTAGAAGAAGAAGGGGAGGAGGAGAGAAACTGAAGGAGAAAAGAAACAGAAAAGAAGAGAAAACATCAAACGGAGTTATGGGTAATAATATCCGCCTCTCTCAACTTCGGCCCGCGCTCTCTCAAGCTGTCGTCTTTTACGACGTGCAGGAGTTCAGCTTATTTTCACAGGCACGGATCGCACATCCACGCAATTTACGACACGCTTTGGCCATGAACACTTCTGTACGCAACGCCTGAACATTATCATGAGCATACTTGTCCGTTTACCATTTTGTGCTTATGTTGCATGTGAGAGGCACAGTTCCTAGGTATTAACTTCAGTGAGATATCGCTTTAGGATTCTAATGTGTGAATCTGTAGGCATCATGTGTTCATTATATATTAGTATAAATATAAAACAGTGAATCAGGATAATCGGGATTTATCTTATCTAGATGCAATTAAAAATTGTACTATTCAGTGGATATCAGAAATTTAACTCGACTAAAAGGGACAGAACT
>NC_061824.1:5008569-5013569 GCF_019202785.1 Penaeus chinensis
AGATTTTACGTTGGGGGCTAAGAAAGGATTTAAGTATGAACGGGTGGCAGGGTAGGAAGATGGAGGAGAGAAATTTAGGACACACAAACGATACGAAAGAAATGGGAAACAGCAAGACGAATTATCTAAACGAAGAAATCTGGCACAGCCTTCAAAAAAATGAATACAAAAGGTAGGAGGAACAAATAATGATAATACGATATAAATGGGGGGGAGGGGGTAGTACGATGAAAAAAAAAAAACGAATATTTAAAAAAAAAATACAAGAAGAAATGGATGGAAAGACAGGAGAAACAGATGTTGACAGCAAGAAGAGAGAAAAAAATGGCATAAGAAGAGGCGAGTCCAAAAATACTAAAATGATCGAAGACCTGTTCTTGGCTAACCAAACATATTCACACGAGGCTTTGTATATTTCCTTTCGCCAACCAGAAATGTGTGCATGTCTAATTCTTAGTATTCATTCAACATTCGATGACTTAATGTCTTTTTCTATTTGCTGACTTCAGATATTATGCCATTCAAAGGATCTTTCAATATTTTTTTTCTCTGGCTTTCTTATCCCTATACATAACTGAACATACAGTAAAACGTCACGGTTTCCTGCGAGAGAAAAATTACATGTGGCGCCCTTTCCCTTACCAACTACTTGGATTTATTACCGTTCAAATACCAAGCCTAAAATAGATGTGTTTTGCAAACGTGCTTCTCAAAGGACAAGATTTGTTTTTTGTTTTTTTGTTTTTGAGTCTGGCTTGAATGGCGGGATTACCTTTCGAGAAAATTATTGTTGCGTCGCGTGTTATAGATGACTTAGGTGAGACATTTATGGGTGTGAAATAAGGCTTGAGGAAAGTTGCCTTCAGTTCGTAATGGTGAAAAAGATAAAGATAGTGGCGATGTCTCTAATAGACTGAAGGACAGTTCGCGTAATTGTACTAAAGAAAAGAAAAAAAGAAAGAAAAAAAAGTGGATATACTGATTAAATTGAAAAGTAAAAAATATTCGTTTTCTCTGAAAAGAATCTTAGAGCTTGAATTTTTCTGAGCCTTAATCACTCTTACCGATATAATCTTGACCTTTTGAGAAGGACAGGTCAGATGTTTCATAACTTTGAACCTTGTTTTTGTTTATTTCCTTTTTTTAATGAAGTTCGGAGCCAGCCATCTTAGCCACGCCTTGAGTTTGACAAATGGAAATCTTTTGTGTCCATTTCGGCTCTGACGTAGAGTTGCAACGTTATGATAAATAACTTCCACTCCTACTTTTCCTCTGTCATCTCTCCGTCTCTGTCCCTCTGCCTGTTTGTATCTCTCTCTCTCTTTCTCTCTCTCTTAATCTCTCTCTCTCTCTCTCTCTCTCTCTCTCTCTCTCTCTCTCTCTCTCTCTCTCTCTCTCTCTCTCTCTCTCTCTCTCTCTCTCTCTCTCTCTCTCTCTCTCTCTCTCTCTCTGCACCAAATTGAAGAATCTACTAATTTAACTATTCCTGTATGCATGCAATTGTAGATAGCATACATAAGCATATAGATATGTAGATACAAATATAAACCTATGAATGCGGCACTGGGCAATCCATACAAATATACTGGAGATAGAGATATAGATACTAACACAGGCACAAACGCGCAAACACACACAAGCACTCACGCATCGTAGAAAACGGACCAGCGCAACTGTTTCCTTCGTCTCTTTGCTTGCTTGGAGGTCAGAGCCAATTACATGGCGACAACGACCACAAAAAGGCAAGAGAATGCGACTAAGTAGGTTGTCGCCGAAGGATTTTTTATAAAACTGCGACTGAAGTGAACAAAGTAAAACATACGATACAAAAACTCAGCCAAAACCAAGAGAGCTTTGAATATTTGCTCGATGAAGTTAAATCGAGATTTTTTTTTTTTGTCATTTTTGTTGATGTTGTTGTGTTCTTGCTTTATCTAAATGACTATTTACGAGTGTTCGCTTTTTGTCTGATTATCTGCTTTTCTGCGGGTCTGTCTGACTGTTAACCTCTCTCTCTCTCTCTCTCTCTCTCTCTCTCTCTCTCTCTCTCTCTCTCTCTCTCTCTCTCTCTCTCACACACACACACACACACACACACACACACACACACACACACACACACACACACACACACACACACACACACACACGCATGCACTCCACACGCCAACACGTACACAAAACAAAAAAGAAGACAGAAAAAAGAGAAAAATAAACATGAATCACGCATCTCAGCCATGTTACGACTGTCAACGCTAGTGACAAGACCCTCCTCATATATAACGTTGAATAAAAAAAAAAAAAAAAAACTCAATAACTCAATAAATCATACTTCATCCAGTGACTGTAGAAATGTTGTATATAGTAGAGCAAACATGAACAACCACTCACGAAAAAAATCTTATAATTCATTAAACAAAACAATGAATATCAATTTTAACAATTACGAAAATCAAAACAAAACTCAAACCCTAATAAACATCTCAAATGGCCGGTTATTGACCTAATGCAGGTGGCAAAATCAACGAAACAAAAAGGTCGTCTGAACGCCTCCGAAACCGACCTTGGCACACGACCATGCGGGCACCCTGACGACGGCCACGGCTTCGGAAATTCGCAGAATGTACGAGGATAAGCTTTGTTGATACGCAGTGACTCGCGGCGGATTCGGGGGTCCAGCGGGTAACCTCGATACTAGCGTGACATATAGGGGGAGGCGGCCATGGTAATTGGTGTGTGTGTGTGTGTGTGTGTGTGTGTGTGTGTGTGTGTGTGTGTGTGTGTGTGTGTGTGTGTGTGTGTGTGTGTGTGTGTGTGTGTGTGTGTGTGTGCGTGCCTTCAAAGTGTCTTTCCTATGTGTATTCATAGCCTTTCAGCAGTATGTTTATATCTTAGCGTTATGTCTTATAGGAACATAATCTACATAAACTGTAATTCTTAAAAAATGCATTATGGCGCGTAAGAATCTGAATATTATCTATCACAGTATCCTCATAAAACATAAAATAAATAACCCTTCCCTTCACACTTGAGTTAAATCTAAAAGAAGAGCCACTCACAAAAAAAAGTAAAAAAAATCTGACATGAAAATTGTATCGACCAAGCGTGATAAAACATCGCAACAGAAAAACCAGCACCGTACTCAAACCTAGACAACTTAGAGGCAACCGCGTTCAGTCAAATGAAGCTTCCATGCTCGCGGAAGCCAAAGCATATGGTTTGCACGTGAATACATATACGGCAACTATGAAGTTTACGTTGTGTGTGCGTTTGTATGTTCGTGCGTGTGTGTCCATGCACATTTATACTATGTAATCGTGTGCAACTCTATATGTATATAAAGAAAAAAAGAAAAAAGGGAGATAAAAATATATATATATATGCGTGCGTGCAAACAGTATATATATATATATATATATATATATATATATATATATATATATATATATATATATATGTATACATACATATATATATATATATATGTATACATATATATATATATATATATATATATATATATATATATATATATATATGCACGCACGTACACACGCACACACAGACACACACACACACACACATATATATGTGTGTGTGTGTGGGTGTTAATTAGCTACACCTGGCGGAGGCAGTACATGTATCAGATTAAAAGCGTCAAAAACTTATCTGGTGAGTAGCATGCCAAGGTAACACGGCCTAGTGTAAATGAACTTTTTCGGTGTTAAGGCCTTTAACGTGGGGAGAATTCTATAAATAGAATGATTACTTAAAGACTATAAGTAATGAGAAAATTCTGCTTTGGTTTAAAATACTGAAGAGAGTTATTCCGTTCTTACAAACTCAGGTTAAGTTTAATAGTGGGAAGTGATTCTCAGGAAGAAGGGAGAGTTGTGTTTTTTTTCTTTTCTGTAGACACTATAAGGGATTTCTCTCTCTGTCTTTCTCTCTCTCTCACTTATTAATTCTCTCTCTCTCTCTCTCTCTCTATATATATATATATATATATATATTCAAATCTAATTATATATATATATATATATATTTATCTATCTATGTATCTGTCTGTCTGTCTGTCTCTGTGTCTCTGTGTCTCTGCCTCTCTGTCTCTCTCTCTTTCATTCATCTATTGAGTCCTTTCTCGCATTCATTCATTCTCTCTCTCTCTCTCTCTCTCTCTCTCTCTCTCTCTCTCTCTCTCTCTCTCTCTCTCTCTCTCTCTCTCTCTCTCTCTCTCTCTCTCTCTCTTTGTCTGTGGTGTTTGCTGCTTTTTTCGCGCCCCCGTACTGGTTTATATATACACCATGAATTTGTAAAAAATATAATTAAGGAGCTAACTGCTTACATATTTATAAATTGTGTTAACAATATGGTAATCGTCATGAAAAGATATTTATTACATTACACGCAACATATTTCGATTTATAAATTATAGTGTATCATAATAATATATTACCACAATTCTCCCTTTTTTCCCAAATGAAAATTTTCTCCCATACCTTGCTTCACAAACATAGTTGAATCCGAACATAATATTTCAATAAACAAGTAAAAAAATATCAATACATGACAAACTATAGAATCCTACAATAATATAAAGCATGTAATGAAATTCGCATGCTTCACTGGTATAAACCAACACACGAGGCGAAATTCGAACGAAATATGAACAAGCAGCGCAAAGGACAGAGCTACTGAGTGACGAGGTGTATGTACTTAGACCTGTCCCCGTGCTCTCGATCACGTGCCTCAGACGGGAGCCAGGCACGTATGGCACAAAGGACTGGCATCTGGCAGTCGCGTGCCAGCTGCCCTTCTGCTGCCATAATCCACACCCGCCTCAGACCGTTAGCCATTAGCTAAATTCTGTTTTAACGCGCAGACAACTTTTTGCGATCGTGCCTTGCTCCGTCTGCAGCAATGTCTTCCGTCACGCTGTTTGAGCGTTCCCTCTTTTCTCTCTCTCACTCTCACTCACTCACTCACTCTCTCTCTCTCTC
>NC_061824.1:5036069-5048569 GCF_019202785.1 Penaeus chinensis
TGCACTAAATTATGGACAACTTAGAAAGATGATGTGGATTCTGTGCAAGGAAAACAATCTATTGCCATCTGGATAAAGCAAATCAAATGACAAATGTTGACATTGGAAAATGGCTTAAAAGCAAAAGGCGCTTATGCAGAAAAAGAGAAAACAGCATTTCAAAGTGGAGGCATAGAGTCGTGTCACTGCATATGAGTGTTTGTGTGCACCCTGCCACACACTGGGTCAGAGTGGCCACTCAAGTAAGCCTAATGCCTTTATTTTGGCCCATATGCAGGCAGTGAAGCTGACACATTTTTTCCACAAATATCAGTATGTAACAGCCATAATGAAAACAATGCCCTCATCAAAAGTCTTGCAACCTGTTATTGTATGATTCAAACTTAGTGAAGGATCAGCCTGTGAGTACATGTAGGTGAAATTTTATTATAGAATTATATGCCATATATTCTGGAGTATAAAATGCATCTACAGTAAGATGCATGCCTGTCTGAGAAAATAAGGCAAAAAAAAGTTTTGATACATTCTGTCATACATTTAGTATTTGTTTTAATTATTTTCACTTGGAAAATGCTGTGCGAGTGCAGATGATTCCAGTATTCCAGTAATATATAAATATTTCAGAAAAAAATGTAACTGTAAATTGATCAGTGAATGTATTTAACAGCATTTTAAATGCATATGTGCGCAGATACACACGCAAACCCACACCCACACCCACACCCACACCCACACACACACACACACACACACACACACACACACACACACACACACACACACACACACACACACACACACACACACACACACACACACACACACACACTGTACTGTTCATTTTGTACTATTCATTCTTTCATGTACATTCTTTGCAGAAGATGTCTCAGGCGCATTAGTTCCAGTAGTGTTGAACTAGAAAGTGATGAAGAGGATGAGCACCCAGTCACCCCACCAACATCACCCAACAGTGCCTGCAGTGCGGCCACCAACACCAGAACCTCAGCAGATGAAAATTTATCATCTCTTACTCATCCAGACACACACAATCCTTGGCTACAGCAATGCCACCAGACAACACTGCACAAACTGAAACAAAAGTCTGATTCTTCTAATGTTGTAGGTGAGTACAGGTTGTCATGTGTTATTAGTGTTTGACACACACACACTTACACACACACACACACACACACGCACACACACACACACACACACACACACACACACACACACACACACACACACACACACGCACACACGCGCACACGCGCACACGCGCACACGCGCACACGCGCACACGCGCACACGCGCACACGCGCACGCACACGCACACGCACACGCACACGCACACGCACACTCACACTCACACTCACACTCACACTCACACTCACACTCACACTCACACTCACACTCACACTCACACACTCACACACACACACACACACACACACACACACACACACACACACACACACACACACACACACATATATATATATATATATATATATATATATATAGTAAAAACACACATGTATGTATGTATGTATGTATGTATGTATATATGTGTGTATATTTTATTTTATATATTATATATTATATATATATCATATATATATATATATATATATATATATATATATATATGTATGTATTATTTTTTATACGTATATATATATTCATATACATATATGTATATGTGTGTGTGTGTGTTTTCTTTATTTCTCTTTTATTTTATTTTCTATGATTTTTTTTCTTTTCTTTTCTGTGGACACTATAGCCAGATGCTAGAATAACTGATTAAGGTTATTGTTTTAAAGTAGATGTTAAACTTCTGTGCGGCTTCCTTAACCACTTGATGACGGGTGAAGAAAAAAAAACTAAAAACTACGCTCTGGAGATCAATGGCAAAGCACCGACTGTGAGCACGGAAGTTCAGTACGTCAAGCCGAATCACTGGCTTGTAGCGCTTTGGCGTGCTGCGGCGGCATACAGCCGCATGCCACAGATCGAGCGGTTTGTTTTGACGCTTCACGGTGTGACCTGTCGGGAAGGGATTAAAGCCCTCTTTCCCAGATGGCCTCAAGCATGTCATCCTCTCATGTGTTTCTTAGCTTCCTTTTGCCCTTCCTGTCTTTATACATACCCATATTGCTTCTTTTCATCACACCCACTCTATCAACATCTAGTGTTCCTCTCTATATGTTATGAATAACATAACAAAACAATCTATTCTTTAACCCCATTTGTGACAGGGTATAAATTTGTTGTTCCACTTGGGATGGCAAAGTTAGGTCGTGTACACAGCTACCCACCGGGGCAACTGCCAGAAACATGAGGGAGATTGTTACTTGTCTGAGTGCTTTCACTCACCCCATTAATATAGTTTTAATGACATGTAAATGTAGAAGAAATACCTGTACCTCAGGTGCATTGTAGTCATCTTATGAGTAATTTAGCAGACTACTAGTACATTATGAGAAATAAAGCCTAAAGGGGTTATATTCCTTAATTCAGATGTATCCTACCTTAACAGTGTTCATCCTTCAGAAATTATGCATCTGGATCATGATATTTCCACATTATGTCATGCCACCTAGCATTTTGAACAAAAGCTCATGACATGATGGGATTTTTTGCCTTAACATAATGATTTTTTTGTGAAATGTCTCTGCACTTAGATGGCTCTACTAGTGCTTAGCCATAAATGAGTCAATTAGTAGACCTTGTGAACTTACCCGATTTCAACTTTCCTTGAATTTGTGAGAAAAACTTTTTTTTATGCTATCAATATCAATGGTGTTATTTTTATTATAGATGTTATAATTACTCTAATGTTATTGACATTAGTAGTGGCAATATAAGAAGACAAAATATTTTTGAAAATTAAGAAAAGAGTAAACAGGTGAGACAAGTAGTACTCATAATTGGCTCATTGGTGACTTAGTACAAGTGTAGCCATCTATGTGTAAAAACAATTAATAAAGTAAACTCAAAGTGGCCATGGCATGTACGTACATGCCATGCTTGTTGGTTTGGGGTTAAATGATATATAGACCTAATTTTGTATATTAATTTTTGTATTATATTGCTTACTAGTCATAACTATGTATGTCTGTTCTTTTGCATATACAGAGTTGTGTAATTTCACAAGATGAAATATTCCATGATCTCTGCATTGAATTTTGTTAACATCATATGAGACTTCTTTCACCATCTCTTGTTCTTAACCTTTTGCTGCCAGGTGGCATGTACATACATGCCATGGCATGCCTGGACTATATTCTGGTTAGTGTGTGCATACATGCCTTGGTGCACCAGCCCTGTTTTCCAGGGGCTTGTACGGTCATGCTGCCTATGCTATGGTGCTGACACATTCCCCCAGCAGTGGGGCCCTGGCTACTATGAATACAGCCTGGGATAGAGGGCTTTTGTATTGGGAAACCACCCGGCGGGTTTGGGTTAAAACATTTCTTTCCTGATGTTGAAGTAACAGCCAATTTTTCATTATGATTATTTTCGACATATAGAGAAGACTTAGACTTGAAACTATGCATTATTTTCCACATATAGAGAAGACTTAAACTTGAAACTATGCCATTTGAGGTTAAGCTGATTGTATATTATTAAAGGCAGTATATATATTATTATTTTTTTAGACATCTACATTATTACGAACTTTAATGATGTATTTATAGCTTACATATATGTTCTTTAATTACAGAAGTCCTTCTTAACTTCATAACCTAACACAATGTAAAGTTTGATGTGCATTCATAGTAACTGAGTAACAATGTTCTGTTGATTGCTATAGCTGTACAGAATAAAGTAACACTGAAAAAAAGTGATGATAATAATGTTAATAATAATGATAATAATAATTATAATAATAATGATAGTAATAATGATAATAATAATAATAATGATAATAATGATAACAAAAAGAAATTAGATATTGATAATAAAAAGAACTTAGATATTGATAATAAAATTATAGAATTATGATAATAAAAATAATAATGATGATAATAATAATGATAATAATAAGGATAATGATAATGATGATTATAATGATAATAGTAATAATAAAGATAATAATGATAACAATAATGTTTGAAACATTTGTAATCCACTACTACTTGTTTTTCCTGAAAATTCAAGGAATTGGAAAATTAGGAGAGGTCATGCTGGACTTACTAATTGACTCTTTGGTGGCTGAGCATTTGTAGAGCCATAAGTGTGCAACAGTATTCACAAAAACCTACAGTGGATAGTACATTGAACCATGACTGATGATTTAAAGCACATTTCCAAGAAAGTTTCTTATGAAATGAAATATGTTTCCAAGAAGGTTCCTCATGTCACTGTCCATGTAAGAAAATCAGTTCTTTTTTTTTTTTTTTTTTTTTCCTCCCCTCTTTTCTTTCCTCTTCTTTTCTCTTCTTTGCTCTTCTTGTTTTATTCCTGTCTTTTATTTCTCTACTCTTCTTTTCTCAACTTTCCTTTTCTATTTTCTCTTCTCTTCTTTCCTTTTCTTTTCTTTTATTTTTTCTTCTCTTTTTTTTTTTTTTATCTTTTTTACTGTTCTTTTCTTTTCTTGTCTTCTCTTTTCTTTATGCTGTGTCTTGTCATATCTATATTATTTGGGAAAAGGTTTGTTTTGAAGAGCACATCTTTTTGCACACATTTTTACTGATTTTGTAATAAAACAGAATTTTGTTTCAGGCTTCCTGGAGAGACGGAAAGACATTTGTTTTATTAAGTAATAGCACATTGCTTCACTACTTGTGATATTATGATTTATGTGCTTACTATTGTTATTATCATTATTGTAATTGTTATTGTTATTATTATTTTTCCCCCTTTTAAAAATGAACTCATTCCTTGGGTTTCCTAGAAGTTTGAATGGTATATCACCTATTTGTTGTATATATATACAGTATATGTTCATTTCACTGTACTTTCCTATTTCAGAATGTATAATGCTGGAGAACCTCACCTTCAAGTTCAGATATCCATGTGTTCTTGATCTGAAGATGGGGACAAGACAATATGGGGATGACGCTCCGGAAAGCAAACGCAAAAGTCAAACTGCCAAAGCGGCTAACACAACCACAATCACGTTAGGAGTCAGATTGGTAGGAATGCAGGTACTGTATCTCATACATTCTTTTTCTTTTGCTCTTGTCACTCTGCACCACTTATGCCATACGTTCAGAAGAAAATAATGATGGGGAAGTGGTTTGGTTTACTGATTGTAATAAATGATGAGAATGATCATCATTATATTAATGATGGCGATAAAATATTCATATTAGTTGCATCATTAGTATTGTGTAGATGATATGAGGAATAATAATCTGTAGCTAAATTTATTTGATATTTGTTTTTAGTAAACAGTTAAAAGATAATGATTATTATGATTTGAAAATCATGTTTAGTTGGTGAGAAGAAAAAATAATAAGAATACTTTTGCAATGAAGATGGCTTAATATTATGATTAATATTAATATTATGATTAATATTAGCAATGCTAGTGATTGTTTCCAGTATTACTGGATAAACTGAAGTAAAAATCAAGACCATAGTAAAATGATGGTAACAATAATTGTAATGATAATGGTGATAATGAGGCATATGAGAGATGAAAAATTACCTCCCTCTATTGGCCCACTGTTGCAGGATAAGGAAAGCTGAATATCAAAGATGAAGGTAACATTAGCTGTTATAGTTATGGTGACAGAAGGGGAATCCATGCTACCGACCTCTTAGACTGAGAAAATAAAATTTTTCTTTAGTTGAGGTCTAGGAAAAAATTTGGTGGGAGGGAAAAAGACCACAATAGCGAGCAAACCCGCAGGATTAAGTACAATTAAAGAAAAGACTAAACTGAGGAATGTATAACAAAACAATATAGGATAAGGATTGCAGTATAGTGCCCAATTACTGTAGAGTAATGATCATGAAAGTAAAATAATGCAGACTTAACCCATTGATCTGGGCATCTTGCTACCTGCACATGGCCCAATTGTTCACTGTGTACAGCAGCCCTTCCCACTTGACTCACCAGAGCGAGTTATGACACCTATAGCTGTACCCATCATGATGAGTAGATTTTTCATGGGTTATGGACATGCCTGGCTATAAAAAAATAAGGTGGTAATAGTGTATAAGTAATAAATATTCTAATAAAAATGAGTGTCTGAGAAGACCTCATTACACACTAAAGGGAATATCCTACACTGACATTGTACAAAAGTGTCATAAATCTTTTGTATCTGGGTGCCTCATGACTCACAAGATCCAGGCTTTAACCTTACTTGAGTGGCAATTCTCCCAGGTGTGTAGCTTGTAAGCCACACTCATGCACAATATCGAAACTTCTTGCCTCCTTTTTGCAATGCTATTATCTCTTTCTGCAGGTGCATTTATACTGTTTTGCAATTTTCTGAGATCTATATTTGTCATTTGTTATTCTGTATCAAGATAGTAATAGTCTGTGTTCATACAGCAGGTTTCATATTATCTCTCCAAGTCATGCAATAACAATAAAAATAAATGACTATTATTTTTTTTATTTTTGCATTCAGTTTTCTGCAACACACCCTGCTCTGCCTGTAATGGCTAGCAGGAATAGGTTAGATATAGTGTTCTCCCTTTAGACAGAACTGTTCCAGGTATGACTCACAGATGGTACAGTCCACCCAGGTTAACCAATGGAAATAAGGCCCTCTAAAAGCTTCCGCACTTGTCACTTGCCACTTGGCAACAATTTCCCATGGTGAGATGCTCTTGTCACTCTGGTCCTAAACCAAATTTTTTTATGACAAGATGTTGCTGTCAGCTGCCCATCAGCCTTTTTTTTTTCATAAGATGATTCAACTGATTAACTTTGGAAAACATTTCAGGACACAATATTGAAGAAATCAGCCTTTACACAAATCCTGAATCTCACTCAGTGGGACCAAAACCATACAGGAAAAAAATGAGATACATAGAAATAAGTCAACATTTAAGATGTGATTATAATATTGTTGACAAAAAAATAACGGTCCATTCGTATAAAAGGGTAGAGTTCATGTACTCTTGATATGTCAGATGTGTCAGAGAGGCTTTGATTATATATGCCCATGGAAAAATAGAGTAAACCAGGGTCTCACATGACAGTAGAACGCAACACTAACCTGCAGATCTAAGAAGACCGCATGTAAGAGTAGGAGCAGCCAATGATATAAACCATTAAAAATTGGTTTAATAGGGATACTAATCAAACACATACTATGTCTACTACTATGTCCTCTGCAACCAGCAACTCCAGTTTTTTTAAATTTCAGCAAGGGTAGATTTTTTTCTATGTAGTTTGAAGAGTACTTTCTTATAGACCTGATGGCATATTTGCCCACCTCATTTTATTCAATATTTTAGATCAGATGGGTGTGTTTAGGTTTAAATGGGTGGACAAATTATAAGGAACAGTTTTCTGACTAGAACAAATGTTTCACAGGTTAATATCAAATGTTTAGAAAACATTAAACAAACAAGGTTGAAAATAGGCTGTACACTAGCAGAAATTAAAGGCCAAAGAACTAAAAGGCACAAGTTTTATACCATAAAATGTATCACATGTTGACAATGCCTATTATATTCCAAACAGTGTAAAGAAAAAGTTTGAGATGTATACTGAGAGAGTGAGATGAGCAGGAGTGTGCTGGTGGGCTAACATGAGTAACCAAGGAACAAGACAGTGTGGTGCAATGTGAGATAGAGCTTGTTACATGTCATACTAAGATTATGGAGCACAATAATCAACTAAAAAGAGGGGACAGAAAGAGTGGGCAGAAGTAGGCAGAAATGGTCAGAGTGTGGTGGGAGGAGGGAATGGTCATATTGGGCTTCCTAGAATTTTTTGGGTCAATTATATGGATCCCACAGTTGCACATTAAAACAGCACATGATTTTTTCTTCTTAATTTTCTATAGCTCCTGCCACTCAGCTTTTATCCTACATTTTTAATTGGTATTAATCAGTGCCACCTAGCTTTTAGGGTTTAACAAAGAAAAGTGCTAATCTAAAACACAAAATCACTAACTGTAAAAATTACATATGATTGATGTGGGAACAGATTAGCAACAATGAGAATAACAGTACCCATTAGAAGAAGTCATGGGCCAAGTAGTGAGGACAATGATTAAACTTCAATCAGCATATAGAATGTTAATGGCTAAGAGGGAATAGTCTCAAAAATTAACAAAACAGGAAATGCACTACCAAAGTCATCAAAAGCACAGAGTTTATCAAACTGCAAGACACAGAGTAAAAAGCATAATGTACAGTCGGGAACAAATAAATTGCCCATAACATTGGCACCCAACTCCCATGCAAATGTTCTCTACACTTGGTAGTACTGTGTTAAGTGAGATTGCCAAGAACTGCTACAGCTGTGCTGTAGGTGCCAGCCAGGCCATGGGTATGGCTAATGACACTTTAGATGATTTAACCCATATTGCCCAGTAGCTGGCTTATTCCAACATATATCACCTGCCACAACTGTGGACCTTAACATTTTCCAGAGGTAGCGATGTTTACTAAACACCGGGACTGTTGTCATTTGCTAATGCTCTTGTGGTGTGAGACTTGCCTGGCCTGGGTGCTCTCCTGGCATGGTGCATGAACACAGTGAACACATTCCTATCAGAGCTGCTCATGTGGGTCCCCACACACCCAACAATATGGGTTAATTGGCAGTGTGAAAGTCAACACAAGATTTTACAAATACAATTCATTGTAAGCACAGTAACTGTGCCAAGCAAAAAAATGTAATATGAAATAATCTTGTAACCTTTAGACATTCACTCTCAAGGCATCCGTAGTATAAAAATTATACCATGCCCACTATGAGTTTAGTTTATTAATTGTGTTTGCAAGGAGTCATTAACTAGTGAAATTATCTCAAAGGGAAGAAGAAAATTACAAATATTAACCCATTCACAACAGGAAAAATGAACAAAAAATTGAAAATAAAGTGAGAGCCTTCTGAAAATCAAGAAAAGGGAAAAGACTAGTAACTGACTCCATGGTGACTAATCACTTGTGGTGTCATCTATGTGTAAACACAGTTGATAAACTGAAAGCACAGGGATATATGTCATACCATCCCAGCACAATGGATTACAAGTGCTAAACTTACTGGAATATAATAAATTAGAATATAATTATATGATAATTATAGCAAGTATTTTCATATGTATTATTTTGAGAATATGTTTTGAATTGTATTCTTTTAATCCATTGCCGCTGGGTGGCATGTACATACATGCCATGGTATGCCTGGATTATAATCCGGGTGGCATGTGCATATATGACATGGTGCGCCAGTCCCATTTTCTGGGGGCATGTATAGTCATGCCGCGCACACTATGGTGACAACACAATCCCCCAGCAGCGGGGCCTGCGCCACTATGAAAACAACCCAGGAGAGAGGGCTTTTGCATTGGGGAAACCACCCGGCAGCATTGAGTTAAGAATAAGATTCCTCCCCTATCCTGTGCGCATTGTTGTCCTGGGGGGGGGGCTTGGGATATGGAGACAAGAGCTCAGCTCAGGTAGATGTGCACAGTCTTTTTTATCTCCCCCTGTCCTTTTTCTGCTCTTCTTGAACCCCTTCTCCTGTCCACTTCTTAAGATGTGAGAGCTGTGTTGAAAGGATAAAAGGCTGGCATTGGTCAGTCCTAAGTGGCCTCAGGGAGCTTTAGGTATGGTATTCCCCTGTTTAGTTATCTATCCCTTACCCCTGAGGGGATGAACCATTCTTGTCCCTACATACTTAACCCAAATCTTCCGGGTGGCATGAAGAGATGACGGCACCTTACTGGCCAATGTTCCGGCCGTCATGATAGATGACGACACCCTTACTTCTGGCTGTCATCAGTGATGACGGTCTCGGTTTCACTTCTTTTTTTTTGGGGGGGGGGACTCCTTCGTGGGAATGGAAAGTCCCGAAGAAAAAAAAAGTGAAACTGCCAAACTGCCCTGCATAATCATGCACTTGTCCTGACTGTGGTGTCTCCCATAATATATTTTATAGGAGCTGCCCTACCTACAAGTTCGAGTAGTAGTCCTCAGATTCAATCTTGGCTTCACTTTGTGTACAGCCAAGCAGGAAGCACCCAAACAGGGTTTTTCTCTTGCTACCTACTTCAGTGCTGTTCTTTGCTCTGCCCCTCCCCCTTCTCCCCAAGATGTTTCTGCTTCTCCTCCATTTTCTCTTCCTCCTACTTCTTACATTCCCACTTCTACCCCTTCCCTCTCCCAGTCAGATTATTTTGCCACTTTCAATTCCTGGTACCTACCCCTCCTCCTCTTTGCTCAACTCATTTCATCAGACAATCCAAACATACCACCCCATCTTATCCTACTGCATCCTCTTCTACATCTACCTCTTCCTCTGCCCTGTCTCATCGTCTTCCCCTGTCTCATCTTCTTCCCCTCAAAAGAAAGCCTTTGTTTCTCAGACTTCCCCAATCAACTTCATTTCAGAAACTGTTAAGGACATTCAAAACTATCTAATCATGACCCAAGATAATATATCTGTACCTCATTCATTCACCAATCTCTTTACTCCCATTCCCTCTTCACTCATAGTAAATGCTGCAATCCAACCTCATCCTACTCATGTTTCCCCTACACCCCTTCCATTAACCATTAAAAAAAAAAATAGGAGAAAAGGGTAGGGAGAGCACATGGTGAACAGGTGAAAGAAGCCTGGCTGGGAACTCATGACTCATGATTTTACACATGATGATATGCAGCACCAACATTATTGTATTAAAAATAGTATGGTTAGAATTATGGTGTCAGCATGGAGATCATTTACATAAGTATTATGTTGGGTGTTATAGTTGTAGTTATTCAGTGTTGACAGTTGTGGTTCCTGGCAACCTTACAGAACTTTGTTACCAAATGGAGAGGCCATTGATGAGGGCTTATGCTGAAGATGATGACCTTTCATTTGTCCCTGACTTCACTTACTCCAAGACCGAAGAAAGAAATGTGGCTTTCCTTATCTTGCAAAAGTGGAGCTGATGAAAAGGAGGAGTGTTTAGTGATTGAGTGATTGCGCAAGGGTAGATTTTCTTAAAATTTTGTTTTCCCTGATTCTCAGATGCACTGTGCATTTGGACTAATTACACAGAGTCAATGAAGTTGAATTTTTTTATTGAGTTCTTACCCGATTGGTATTACCTGTGCACCAGATCCCATGTTTATATTACTATGGAGTAATAAAGGAACAATAATAATAGCAGTAACAATGATAATCATGATGATGATGATAATAGAATGTCAGTGATCATATTGGTAATATTAATGATAAAGTTTAGTGTTTCCTGTAGCAGTTGGTAATATAATGCATGTATAGTTGTGAGCAGTTATGTCTGCTTTCTTCACTGTAATTTTGGTCAGACAGATGTAACTCGCCCTTAGATTAATTGCCTATATTGAAGTGGTAGTTCAGCTACCTCTTAGAATTGCAAATTGAATTTTATGGTCATGTAAAAAAAAATCCTTGGAGATGGCTTCCAACAAATCTGAAACATGTGCCAGTATGAGTAAAACGAAGATCTGGTGTAACACAGCACTTAATCTTCATTAGTCTTTAGCTTGGTAATTGTTAGACTTACCGCTGTGAATCCATATCTCTCTCTCTCTCTCTCTCTCTCTCTCTCTCTCTCTCTCTCTCTCTCTCTCTCTCTCTCTCTCTCTCTCTCTCTCTCTCTCTCTCTCTCTCTCTCTCTCTCTCTCTGTCTCTCTGTCTCTCTGTCTCTCTGTCTCTCTTGCTCCTCTCTGTCTCTGTCTCTGTCTCTGTCTCTCTCTCTCTCTCTCTCTCTCTCTCTCTCTCTCTCTCTCTCTCTCTCTCTCTCTCTCTCTCTCTCTCTCTCTCTCTCTCTCTCTCTCTCTCTCTCTCTCTTTTTTTCATTACCAGCATTTGATAAATCATTTACATTACAACGGAAAAAAAAGTTATTCTGTCAGTATTCTACTGAGTAAAAAGGAATAATAGTAATAGTAATAGTAAAAATGGTGGCCCAAAATGTGGGCATTTGGTTTGTGTGAGTGGACACTCTGCTGGGTGTGCAGCTTGCAGGCCAGGCACAAATGAACACACTCTTGTATGGTGACAATACTCCATATTTTTGCAATGTTTATGCTTTTATGCCAGTTTCCAATGTCTATATTCGTCATTTGATTTGCTTTATCCAGATGGTAATAGAGTATAACTCAGTGCAATAATAATGACAATAACTAACATTTTCTTATTTGTGTCTTTTATTTATTTTTTCATACTATTAAATTTTCTGTAATACAACCTGCGCTGCCGATCAAGGCAGGCAGGAAGAGGATCCTGAGCATGGAAATAATGTCCTCCCAGAAGCTGGCACTTGTGGACATTACATTCTACATTTTTTTATCAATGGAAATACAAAAGCCCCTTCTAAATGCCA
>NC_061824.1:5066069-5068569 GCF_019202785.1 Penaeus chinensis
TGATTGTTATTATCATCGGTATTATTTATTAGTATCATTGTTATTGTTATAATTTACTGTTTACAATGGTCAACAGCACCACTATATGAATAATAACTTTTACAATAATGATATAGCACGGAAGGAATGTGGAAATCAACCGTTAACTTATGCAACTGCAGTACAATAGTTGTTTGGGACAATTAAATTGTAACCCATAATTCTATCATGTGATGTGATATCAAGTGTAATCCATTCAGGTCTTGATTACCATTATAATCATATTTCTTATACATGTGCCACGGGACGTTCCGTGTGTGAGACGGCTAGTTTTGTTTAAGCGGTATAACACTTTGACCTCGATTGATTTCGTACGCCCGACAACGTTGATTCTTCAACTACAAGGCTTGAAATAATTGCAAGTATTTGACGCTGCAGATAAAGCCTATTGTTACACAAATGGACTTCTGCCTCTCAGTCGAGGCAGGCGTGTTGGGTCTTCCTTTTCAGTTCATGGCCGAGATTCTGATAGTATTGAGTGGCCGTGACGGAATTGTCACGACCCGACGAGTGAATCGTAGCAGGGTTGGCTTATGTCCGTTTTCCTTACCAAGTGTGGAAAAATTGATGATGAAATAAACATTTCATGAGGCTATCCTCTAATGTGAAGCATAAAGCAACATTTTAATACATTGAAAATGAAAGGCTCACCATGGGTCTCGCTACACTAGGCAAAAAAAAACAAAGTAGAAATGAGAAGCAAGTTTAGTACCAAGTACCAAAATGTTTTCCTCGGGCATGGAGAAGACCCCCCCCCCCCAAAAAAAAAAAAAAAAAAATGTTGAGTTTACCATTAGGGTTAGTTAGAAATGGGGTTTTGCTGAATTTGACCGTGGACTCCGACATTAGGAGTTACCGGATGGGCAGTCAGAAAATGAAATTATTGTTACCTGTACTTGTGGTCAACGAGGAGCTGAGCGCTTCTTTATGTAAACACCTGATTACGGTGCTAATTACCTTGCCTTGCTATTCCACACCACCTATTAGTTTGTTTGAAGGGTAACGATACTTATTTTTTCTGACTACATTTGTAAATAAGGCAGTGTAATTATTTAATTCTATTGTAACAAAAGATTTCCAGCTTTCTACTTGCCATAACAAATATACGGTGCATGCTACCGGAGACAAATCTGCAAAACCAAGCAAAATATTATTTTGAGCCCTCTTCGTAACTACTCTGCTGGCCTTCAAGATCTTATTAAATCTTGCAGATAAGACAAAGGCAAGGCTCGCAGGAATAGTGGCTGTTTGTGTGCCAAAATTACGTAAGGGAATAATGCCGAATCGTGTTTACTTGTTACACGTTGCATCAACTTAGACCACATAAAATATAACTATGACAGCTTGGAATATTTTAATATTCATATGCTGCCTTTACTAGTTGTGACAGGTTACATTGGGCACTTCCAACCGAGAAAATTAGACAAAGACCAACATGCTTTTTCCAAGAAATGTTAGCAACAGAAAACGTAATATGTATACTAGCAAACTTTGGAAAAGAAAATTACAGAACGCCTTAAACTGTGCAGATGGAATTGTAGGCCTCCGGGCTAGTACAGTGGTAACGTGTCGGCCTCTCATCCGAGGGGTCGGCGGTTCGCGCCCCGCCCAGGCGCGAGAAGTTGCAATTGTCGCCTGGAGGTTACTGCTGTGACTGGGCACCACGGCGGGTAAGGACTAAGGCGAGTCAGCACCAGCTGACACACGTTAGCGAGTCGGCATTAGTCGACACAGGCCGGGCTCCCCTCATTGGCATAGCCCGGGCGAAGCTCAGCTTCGCATATCGGACTTATCCTTATCCTTATGGAATTGCAAAATCAGACAGATTAGATTCTCGAAAAATAACACAAAACCTGCAAATGGCAATCTGGATACTGAACCGAGTCAGGTCTGCCGGAAATGAGAAAAAGAGAGACTGAAAGGATTGATTGTTGGTGTCTTATCCGGTGAAAACTGGTCAGACTGCCCCGCGGGAGAAATGGGCATGAAGAATGTACGAATGAGGATGACGTCTATGCGTGTGGCTTATGTTCTTGTAATGCTGAAGAACTTGTTTATATATATATATATATATATATGTATATATATGTATGTATATATATATATTTCTTTTTCACTTTATCAAGAATTTGATTTATTTACTGAGGATGTTTTCCAATTAGCAACGTACTCTGTTGACTGTTGCAGCGTACCTCACTGGGATAAGCTGTAAACAATGATGTGTGTGTGTGTGTGTGTGTGTGTGTGTGTGTGTGTGTGTGTGTGTGTGTGTGTGTGTGTGTGTGTGTGTGTGTATTATTATTATTATTATTATTAAGTGTCTTAGTAAACGATGTGACTAATAGTAAAATTGTGACAATTTTTAGGGGGTAATTTAATAATCGTTTAGTTGATCCTGCGAACCATTTGTGATCCATTGTGCTCTTACTATTGGGCAAATATCTTACCGATTAGGTCTTTG
>NC_061824.1:5078569-5081069 GCF_019202785.1 Penaeus chinensis
CAATACGAAGGAACAATCAAATCCAGTTGAAGAGCAAGAAAATCTCTCTTTCACCCCGACCAACACCGTAAACATCATTGAGACTTCACCCCTTTATCTCGGAAATCATTTTAGTCTAAGACATCCTCCTCAAGGAGGCTTCCTCATCCCTGCTGATGAAGACTTTACACCTGAGCCTTCCTCTACAGGGTTTGAGCTTCAAAATGTCCCCGCTATAAATGGTATGTCTTTGGAGCATGGACAACAAATATCTCTCGTCCGAACTCCTACTCTCCCCGCTCAACTCCAGGAAACTCCATCAGAACCATTGAAAGTAAAGCCAATTTTAACAGTGAAGGATAGTCTTTTCCGCCCGTCTCTTTTCTCCATGCACGCTCCAGTAGGTACGATTCAGTCTTCTCAAATAGCAGAAGTATCTAACAAACATCAACAACCTCCAGAAGCGTTCTCGAATATGTTCTCTTTTTTGTCCCCATCCACAACTTCCCCGGTGAATGTTATTACAGTTGAATCAGAACCGTCAGCAGCACACATGTTTCCTTCCCCATCAAAACCACAGGAAGATGTTACTGATGAACTAAATGATTTCCCGTCTTTGCATTATAATTTAGAAACAACAGAAGATGATACGATGCCAGTCAATCACGAAACTGAAGTATCTACTACTGCTCCTATGATTACTCTGAGTGTTTTACCAGATGAACACTTTCCCGTTCCAACCCACTCACCCCAGGACTCGAATCAATTGTTTTTATCCAGAGTCCAAGACATGCATAATTTACAGTCACCGTTATCTTTAGCTGAGCAAGATTTAAAGTCCCAATCGTCTAGTGTTTGGGAAGTGCATGAACAAAAAGACACCGGGAATAGAACGTCTTTGACGCAGAGTGCATTGGAAATTATGCATCAATCACTCACCACTCAGGGCCCAAGCAAGGCGCCACTGGCTAATAAGGGGCACATAGGCATGGTGAATTTTTTTAAGGAGTGGAATAAATTCTCGATCATTCATCAAGACTCTGATATTCCTAGTCAGGCAGGTACAGAAGCACCTTCAATACATCAAAACATATCTTCGTTTTCTCAGGGAACACATTTTGGTGAAAATGACTCGGGTGCAGATGTTAATGCCGATTCGCATTATGATATCAATGTTAGTATAGCCTTTGGAAATAGGGATAATTTTAATGAGGATACCGACCAGGCAATTAATAATTATGCTGAGGTATTTTCAACCATACCAGTAGATGCCACTACAACATCAGAGCCTCAGAGTGTGGACGTGCATCTCAACAGTCATCCACATCAAATAACTGATTCAGACTACTACACTTACAATGACTATTACTACTACGATAACTACAATTACTATGATTACCAAGGGTATGAAGAGCAGGCACCAATAAGAGGGAGAGCAGAAAATTCACCCCCAGATATCGAAATTTCGCTCGACATCTCCAAAATTCCGGGCGCCGTCCCGGTGTCAACAGAAGACCAGGACCTGCAGGAGTCAGTTCCTGAGGCAGCCTCGCGTTCCACTCTCCGACCACCACCTCGACGACCTGCTCTAAGGCCCCGTCCAAGACCAGAAGTTAATAATAGTATAAGACAGAGTACAGGTAATACCTTACGGCCCCACCCTAATAGGCCATTTTCCCGACCAATCCCCAGCAGAACAAACTCAAACAATCCTTTAGGCTTCCCGCGACGCCCAACCACGACGACACCACCTCCTCCACAAGCTATCGACCGTCTTAGTCTGTTAATGTCCCAAGGTGGTACCACTGTGCCTCCCATCACCTCCACGACTCGCGGAGGGCCAACCCGCCAACAGTTACAGGATGCCCTTCAGTTACTGGTAGCACTGCAGGAAAATTTCAATGAAGAATCGACCTCAAGGCCCCCAGTTACCCAATCACCAGTTTCGGCATCCATTATTAACCTTCCGAATCCTCAGAATTCTGGCACTGGATTCCAAGTCTCGTTGTCCCAGAGGGTTTCAGGACAGAACCAGCAATTCGAGGCTTCTGTCGGTGAGCCAGTATATCCTCCAGCGCCTCCTCCATTCCCTGGCCCTCCTGGACCAATTCCCGTCCCTAGTGGAGTTTTAACAGGTGCCCCATATTCTGGCATCACAAACCGGCCAGGGGCTCCCGTTCCTAATCCCTACCCTGGGTACGGACCCGGATCTTTCTCACCATTTGCACATGGTTATCCTGGATATCCTTCATCACAATACCCTTATCCACCAAACCAATATCCTTATTACCCACCTTACCCTCCGTACCCATACCCATATCCCCAGTCCCATAATGGGTGTCGAGGAGGCGGGGCGTCGACCAGCACTTCAACGGGGCCTGGTTCCGCAGCAGCCGCAGCAGCAGCAGGGGGAGGATGTGGCGGAGGCTCTACATCAACATCCACGTCAGTTGGCCAAAGTGCCGGCGCAGCACCCGGCTCCGTGTCTGTAGGAGGAGGCACTCCAACCAATCCTTCACCG
>NC_061824.1:5091069-5101069 GCF_019202785.1 Penaeus chinensis
TGACAGACACTGGCGAGAAAGGTTTCAATTATAGAGTTCTGTTGATTCCAGGTCATTTTTAAAGCAACATTATTAACTATCACAGCTTGATATTTAATACCATCAAGTGCCCCGAATGCTGAAAGAAGTGATTAGAATCCAAGCAATTCAGACTGTAGATGGAAGCAACAGTCAGTATGGTGTTTCACTATATAAAGGAATGTGGTTTTCAGCAGCCAAATTATTTGTAGAACCAAATGTAGTATTTGATTGAGCGAAAGTAAATCCCCCTATCTATTTTGGGTAACTTATCCGAGGGGTGTATTGGGCAGAGCTCCCTGGCTTGAGAATATAGAGAATGAATTTTATAAATCCAATGGGGTCCTGGATGCAAAGCTCCCTGGCTAAGGTGTATGTCACATATAATACCACTGGCTTAGGAATATATAGAATGCCTTTTATAAATCCAATGGGGTCCAGGGGACAAAGCTCCCTAGATTAGGAATATATAAATCATAGTATATAAATGCCACAGGGTTACGGTTAGGTTGGTTTATTGGTTAGGATGTATTGTATGATTACCATAGAGGTTTTGGATGGTGTGGAATCCTGTAAGTTTTACTGAACAGTGTTTGATTGGCATGTCAGTCTGTACACTTGTAGAATATTATTAGCCGATTTTAAGTTGTAGTTGTTGTTTTTCTTGGGTTTTATGCATTTTAGTTTGATATTATTCTTATTTTAGCTTGTTTTACCTTATAATTTTCTCTCCCCCCCCCCCCCCTGTTGGGACTTGTCTCATTTATAAGCTGGGAATACTATAGAAATCATAATCAGATTTGTTCTCATCACACAAGAATAAAGATGATGATATAGATATTGTCTGGGAAGGCCCAATTGTGAAAAAAAATTACTAATAAATTATTTGGGAGCAATACAAGGTGCAAATGCTGTTGGCAAGTGTAAATACTGTAGAGTTGTCTTGTAAACAGTAACATGAACTAGTTCACGGCTGTGATATAATATTATGGAGGAAGATTGCTTTTGTTTATGTATAAAGTGTGGAGGCCCTAGTGATCAATACACATTTGACCTGTTGCCACCAGAATTGCATGTGCACTGTCTGATATCATTTTTTAAGATTTTAATTTGTTATTTTGGTACAAATAGCTCCATAAGCACAGTTGTAAAGATTTCAGTTATTAGGCCTGAATTGCTTCACCAGGTGACCCCTATTCTTTGAAAATTTGGTAAAAAAGCATGACCCCACTAAGATATGGAAAATCAGAGGACACAGTCATAAAGAGAGGAAAAACTACAGTTACTGATATAACCTAATCTCTACTACAAAGATGGGGTCATTAGAAATAAAGAAAACCCTTTTCAGCAAATGCTGCATGGAAATTAACTCTCCAGTAATTGGGCAAGGAAGAGCACCCAGCTATCAGGTGGGGGTCAGGAAGGGTTTAGGTTTATATAGTGAACATTGCATATTCCTAGAAGTGCCTCCTAAGATGATGGCTTGTGTAATAGGGACTGATTTATCTTTATAGTATGGACTCACTAAGTTAGGCAGCTCTCACTTGCTGTACATACTTTGGTTAAGACAATGTTTTTTGGGGTGTTCGGGAACAGAGCCCCCATCAACCCTCCCCTCAGGCAGTGCTCAAAAGGCATGCCCAGTCACGGCAACTTATGGTTGTTGAATAAAATTTGTGACATGGAGTTATGGACTTAGTCACTGGCAAGTGCATCTGTACTGTAAAGAATTACCCAGTGATGATTATTTTTCCCACACCATGCTGACCTGTGCACAAGATGTTGCTCGAAGTCTATCATTCAGTGGAAAAAGGGGAAGCAATGGAAACATGGTTTCCCCAAACAGAAGAACAACTGGTTTGTTCACACAACTTAAAGCAGCTTTACCATACAGTGCACTAACCCTTTGGATCTGGGTGCTTTGCTACCAGCACGTGACCCAAATTCCAGGTATTGAGCGGTTACTCTGACAAGTGTGTGACTTTTAGGCTGGGTGTACACAAACACTGATGTGCGGTGACAAGACTTCATGCCCTCCTTTTCAATGTTATTTCCTCTTTTTCTGCAAGTGTTTTTAGCTTTTTTTGTAATTTTCCAGTGTCTGTATTTGTCATTTTATATAGTGTATCCAATACGGGTAATACTGTTTCCCTAGCACAGACTTCATATAATTTCTTTAGGTAGTCCATAAGTAACATTATTTTTTGTGTCATTTACATTTTTTTCATAATTTCCAATTTTCTGTGATGCAACTTGTGCTACCAGTGACAGCAAGCAGGTATAGGATCCTGAGCATGGAAATAGTATCCTCCCTGGAGCTGGCACTCTTCCAATCATGGCTCATGGATGGCACATTCTACATTCATTTATCAATGGAAATAATGCAATAGCCCCTTCTTAAATTCCCACTGAGCCTATTCACCCTCTAAGAGCTTACTGCACTTGTTGCAAGTCATTCCCATAACCCTGGCCTTCAGCCTCAGTTCACATGATAACTATTTCCCATCACCTTGGCCCTCAGCCAATTTTTCCCATAATGACGTATACACATCTCCTACTCCTCAAACCATATTTTTCATGAACTGATGGCCATGTCATCCAGATCATAGTGTTAATACTTGCCATCTGGCATGTAGGCCCAATGCATCATGGCAAGAATAATGACATCTGGTGCGAATGGATTGGTAATGATAATAGTAATGTGGTTAAACAGGTGATGTCAGATAGTCCTAGTAAGTGAGTCCTTAGTGACTTGGTATTTGTTGAGCCACGTATGTGCAAAATAGTAATAGTAATAGGTAAATAAATAGTTTTTTAGCCCTTAAAATCTGAGTTAGCAGATTCCCTCTATTTCCTTACAACAGCATACACATAGGTCTTCATAATATGATAGCTGATTCTAAATTCCATCAAATAGTTAGTCTTCATGAAACTCTGGACAATAAGTAAAATGAAACCATCCATACTCATGATTGACCTGTAGATTCAAGGGAAGTTTTCATTGGCACTTGTGCTTAAGTATTTAGTAGCATAGCATGGTCAGTTAGCTACTAGATATCCAGAATCAAATGGCATGTTGGAAACAATTAGATAATTTTTTTTTTTTTTTTTTAATTTTATAATACAGCACCAAAACATTTGCAATAAGATTACTACATAAGGAAGGAACTGAACAAGACCTGTTGCTAGTTTTTCAGCAAGGGGAGGGAAAGGGTTAAAATTAGTAAGTAAAGTACCATATCCTGAATTTCACATAGTTGTTGCTTATTCTAATTTGACCTATGACATATTTACTTCCTAAAGCTTGAATTTTTAATGCAAATAGGAAACAAAGTATCCTATCAGTTACTTGCCAAGGGAAAAGGGAATTAATGGAATTATTGCAAAGAAGGTGAAAATACTTGATAGTCCTACAAGGTTTATCTGGGGAAAACATTAACACAGTCATGTCAGGAGATACTGGATCACATCCCATAATGTCATGGTAGATCTTTGTGCCCATGTGAGCCTTCTCTTAGAGCACTTGTTTCTCCTCAGTTGTTTAGGAGAAACAGGCCACAAGCAGTAGGTTTTAAGTCCCCTTTTAGCATCATTACACCCCCCCATCAAATTCCTTAATAATTTCTTGAAAGGTCTTAGCTTAAATGTCATTAATATTATTTCTTTTAGATATTGATAAGAGACACTTGAATGAATACCACAACTTATTTCTTTATTCATTCTTGTCAAACAATGTTGTAAAAGTATCGTATGGCAGAATATGGCCTTGTGCCTTTTCTTTCATTTTATGTAAAGGTGTTAGAATGTTGACATTTCTCATTTGGTGTTTTTATCTTTACAGAGAGACTCCAGTAAGGACACACTTGAAAAATGTGTATGCTACTTTCACGCTGGCTACCATAGCAGCAACTGCTGGTGGCTATGCCCACATGTTCAGCACACTCATTGGTGCTGGTCTCCTCACCGGTCTGGGTGCCATTGGGGCACTCATATGGCTCACGATCACACCATACGATGGCAAGAACCAGCTGCAGCGACTTTCTCTCCTTGGCGCCTTTGCCTTCCTGACTGGCTGTAACCTTGGCCCCTTGCTGAATCTGGCTGTGATGGTCAACCCCACTCTGGTAAGTAGGGAAGGGGAATATACTTTAGGAAACACTTAAACTAAACATGGGTAAACATGGGGTTATTATGGGTGCATGGATTCATGGCTTGGGTATTATGTTTTATGAATCACTATTTTAATCTTTTAGTAAGGTTTTGTGTGATGTAGTAGTTGTAATTTATGTACCTGAATTATTTATTACTTTTTCAGTTGCACGAATTTGCTCTCTCTCTCTCTCTCTCTCTCTCTCTCTCTCTCTCTCTCTCTCTCTCTCTCTCTCTCTCTCTCTCTCTCACTCACTCACTCACTCACTCACTCACTCACTCACTCACTCACTCACTCACTCACTCACTCTCTCTCTCTCTCTCTCTCTCTCTCTCTCTCTCTCTCTCTCACTCTCTCTCTCTCTCTCACTCTCTCTCTCTCTCACTCTCTCTCACTCTCTCTCACTCTCTCTCTCTCACTCTCTCTCTCTCACTCTCTCTCACTCTCTCTCACTCTCTCTCACTCTCTCACTCTCTCACTCTCTCACTCTCTCTCACTCTCTCACTCTCTCACTCACTCACTCACTCACTCACTCACTCACTCACTCACTCACTCACTCACTCACTCAGGACAGACAGACAAAGACTAAAATCTTAAATGCATACCCTATACTCCACCCAGACACAACATATTTAATTTGTCTGTAGTAGCATATATGTATGATCTTGGTCTAATTTATAAATAACAAGTGGCTTCATGAGGCAAACCAGGAGGATTACAGGTGAGCAAATGAAAATATGGGAAACGGTTAATCGTTTTGTGTTGGCAAGAACTGCACAGAGCAAACTAGCTTAATTATTTATTTGGGACTTTTTTCAGTAGTGTTTTGGTTTTGTCTAACTCACTACTGCCAGTCAGTACTCCACCCTATTTGTATATGCCTTTGATACCATATCAGGAATTTACATGTTCTCAAATATCTAGACTGAATAGCTGAATGGCAGAGGGGATACTGTACCAAATTCAGTTGGGGGGATAATTTGGTCACCAACCATGACCATGTGAAATTGCTAAATGTGAGACTTTATTGTATCAATTTAAGTTTGTAAATGGAAATTGTCATGAATGAATTTAGGTGTTCCCATTTTTGGTGTGTTGCAAGAGAATTAAAATCTTGGTCATGTACATTTTAGAGATATAGAAATATAGGGTTATATTTATTGTTATTAATCCTGCTTTTTTCTTTTGTAATGAAAACAAAAATAATTATAAAGGAATGAGTTCCAGGTCATCAGTATCTACAGTAATCAGCAACCATGCCATAAGAATGCGACATTGTTAATATGATTTACCATAAGCAACTTCTAGGCTTCAATTTCAAAACTTTTCTCTAGCTTTCACATTGTTTCTTCTTTTGATTAATGCCAATAGAGACTTGGACCATCAGTTTGCAATGTACTTTCTGGTCCAAGTGTCAGGAGTCTGAGGCCAGGGAAACAAGAAAGGATCTTTATAGTTCAAATTTGCATTATAGTATATACTATTAAGATAATTTTATATTTATTTTATTTGTTTATTTAGATATTTCTTTCCTTATTATCTATTAGTAACTAGAGTTTTAAACATTTGAATGATTAACAGAATTTTCTTTGACTGCCTTTTTTTTTTTTGTATTATTAATGTATTACTAATCAAATTCTGATTATTCTGATGGTTATACCATTATTTTTTGCAGGTATTGCAAGCTCTGCTCGGCACAAGTGTGGTATTTGCCTGCTTCTCCCTGTCAGCTCTCTATGCTCCTCGTGGCCATTACCTCTACCTTGGAGGTACACTGATGTCAGCCTTGTCCACTCTCTTCTGGCTCTCCATGCTGAACTTCTTCTTTGGCTCTCGACTCCTCTTCCAGGTGAGTGCAAAAAGAAAAGCCTGATATCTGTGAAAATTACAAGTTGGTAATTGTTAAATTTCCCACTATGTGAAGTTAATAAGTCCAGAATTACCCTGCAATTTTTTTTATAACTGAATAAAAGTTTTCTTTGTGATGGTAAGAGTAATTAGTTTCCCTGAAATTTAATTTTACTCTGAGCTTGGAAATTATTCTTAATCTGTACTAAACAGTTTTCTAAGCTCGCTCTTCAAATGTCATCAATTAATAACAACTTCTTTGAAAAATTTCAGGCAAATTTGTACATTGGGCTTGCAGTCATGTGTGGCTTCATAGTTTATGACACTCAGCTCATTGTTGAGAAAGCACGACGAGGAGACAAGGACTATGTGATGCACAGTGTTGAGCTGTTCATTGACTTCGTTGCAGTGTTCAAGCGCCTTCTCATTATCCTCACAGACAAGGTATTTACTTTGAGATATATCATATGATGCATATTGGATAATAGACATAAATTAGTGAACATGCACAACTGCTGAAGCGGTTGTATGATGTACAAAGTGTTATATACAAGTAGAGTAATAATTTCAAATTTGTAAGAAAGTGACTTTGCTTTGTTTCTGTATCCAGGAGTTGCAGACACTTAATTAGCATTCTATTCTTCCAGGAGGCACAGAGCAAGAGGAAGAACCGTGATTAAGTAAGATGCCACAGATGTAGTTTAGAACATACGGTATCCAAGGTTCCAAATTTTTGATTGGGTGGGAGGGGGGAGAGGGAATGGATATGAAAAGAAAGTTGTATAAGAATTGGCAAACCCTAAAAAATAGTGTTCATATGCATAGGTATTAGGTCTTTCTAAAGGTTTCATAAATATCACTAATTTAATTTGAAAAGGAATTGTGATTGATATACTGCAAGAGGCATGTGTTAAATAACATTTAGTACATCATGAGAGCTTGTAATTTACATTAAAAAAAAAATAGTGGTTTTCTTATTTTGCAAGTCAGCCACTTTCTTTTATAAAGAGTATGTTAAAATCACCTTACAACCAAATGATGGTAACATACAGGAAAGTTAAAATGCCACATTGTGCACCCTGCTCACACATGTCCAGGAGCCAGTACAATATGCACATGTCACTTTGCAACCTATTTTCCATATTCTGTTGTTTGTGTTTAGCTATCATGTTTTTCACCATTATCCAACAACAGCCTGATTATCATAAACTGTTCAGCATCATGCCCTTCCTCAGGGACATCATTTTATATAACAAATGTTTCTTCTTTAATAGCTGCTGTTGGAAGTTGGCTCATAAAATTCAGGCCTGTTAATATGGTTTTCATTGGTCAGAGCTTCTAACGTTAGTTTAAGGAGAAACTGCCAAGGAATATGAGACACCTTTGCACTTGTCCATCATTTCAGAGAGTGTATAATTAGTTTTTAGAGGATAAACAGATCCCAACACATCACATATTTAGATATTAATGTACAGTTTGTTTGATGATGTATATGGAAGATGTTGCTGCTTTAACCAAAGTTCTTAGTGTATTTGACAGTTTTTTCCTTCAATTAGAATTTCATTCCAGGATTTTTTTTAAATGAAGTAATGCAATAGTTGATTCACTTTTTTCAGTTGTCTAAGTACAAAAATATTGTTTTCTTTCATGCCCCATGGTAGAATCATGGATATTTTCATTTTCACTACAATACAATATAAATTTATTTCTAATGTTCTACTTGGTTTTCATCATCAGTATTTGTGGGCAGTATTGTTGCATGGAGCCTTTACTGAAAGAAATTGACTTCCTGTGATTTTGTTTGTTTTGCATAGTTGCAAACTGATGGGAAATTATTTTGAGATGGAATGGATACATTTTATGTTGAATAAAATATTTATGTACATTGTTATAAGTCCAGTTTATCTGATGTCCTTGAAATGGCATATTATGTTCAGAATACTGATGCTAATGGGTGAAGATATCTACAGTTTTCATTTTGGTATTTTATACTTGAATTTGATGGCTTCATATCTAATATCTAATCTTAGATATATTTTGATACAATAAAGGCAAACTGGAGAAAGTGGTTTCAGATGTCTACTCCACATGGTCTCAAGTGTCTGAACTGTGCTGATTAATGCTGTTTGTATCAATAAATATGTTAACTTCTTTATTTGCAGAAAGATTAGAACTAATAATTACCATTTTAAATTTTAAAAAATGGGTTTGTGAAATTGGCATAGCACTCCCAGTTTTGTTGCAGACAGCATGGAATGTTTGAAATGAGATTTTGATTTTTTGTTCCTTTTGATCAGAATTTCATGTGATCCTAATTTTCCTGTGGTAGAAAAAAGTATATGTTGTGGAATATTGCTTACTGGACACTTGTAAGGAATATATTATAAGGATATTTTTGGTGTCTGTTGATGTCATGATTGTCAATAAAAAAAAACTTTTGCAAATTTTATTTCATTGACCAGATAACAAATACTATCAATATATATATATAGTATATAATATATATATACATACATATATACATACATATATATACATATATATACATATATATATTATATATATATATATATATATATATATATATATATATATTTTATATATATATTATATATATTTTATATATATATTTTTTATATATATATATTTTATATATTATATATATATATATATATATTATATATATTTTATATATATATATATATATATATATATATATATATATATATATATATATATATATATAAAAATGTAATCACACTTGAGAGACCAAAATCTTGACTACAGAGATGTATTTTGAGCATAATAAGAATGCAAACTCAGTCAACACTACTGATATATATTGCTCAGGACAATAGAAAATCACAATATTTTAACTCAAGGTCTGTGGCTTTATGTACTCTCCCCTTTAGATTTTGTGTGTTTTGTTACATACAGATGGCTCCACTTGTGCACAGCCACCAAGGGGTCTCAGTTGGCCCTAGTGACCTGCCTGATTTCCCCATTCCTTGAAGTGGCGGGAAAATGTTTTTCTTTCTAATACTATTAATATTGACATTATTATTATTATTATTAATATTATGATCATTAGATTATTGTTAAAATATTAATAACAGCAAAGACAATAAAATAATAGAAATTAATTTTTCAAAAAATCAAGGAAAAGGGTAAACAGGTAAGATAGGTAAGACTAATAGCTGACTCCTTGATGACTAAGCACTTGTAGAGCCATCTATGTGTAAAGCCAATAGATGAAATGTTATTACAGTGAGCGTGACATTGTCTTGCCACCTGTGGTAATTAGGTTAAAGTAGATTTACAAAATTCTATAAATATACTGTAGATAACGTATTTTTGAATAAGACCTTTGTATGTTGCCTTGTAAATTAAATGCTTTTCATGTCTTGATATGTCAGTTTTTTCGGGGTGACTGTCATACTCATGACCACACTGCAGAAGAAACTACAGATTTATTAAAATGATCAACAGTATATTTTTACTTAGTAAATGCTCATAAAGTGTAGATTGAAAAAGTATACCAGATTCATTCATCTGTATAATACATGTTTCCCAGTTCTACAGGTATAATTCGGCAGTTAGAGTTGCTAATAACATTATGACATTAGAATCTATATTTCCTTGGAAAAAAATCAAAAGTTTGATTAAGCTCATATCATTTGTTAATAGAAAAGCATAGGTTACTAACATTGTGACAGAGCACTGATTAAGACCTGTTAAACGTTTGTGGGAGTTTGTCATCTTATAGTTTTCGAAGTTCATGCTGGACATTTCAATAAACACCCAAACGTCCTTAAGAAATTTTGCTTATTTTAAGCCTTTGAGAAATACTGCATATCTGGCATCCTGTCATAACAGACATGTGATGAAGACTGCATAGTTGTATTTGCTTCAAACGCTCCAGTTTGACTTTGTAGGTCAGAGCTGTATAGTTTACTTTCCAGTCAGGTAGATATTGCATAAGCC
>NC_061824.1:5108569-5131069 GCF_019202785.1 Penaeus chinensis
GACACGCTGGCACCCGCCGGTCAAATGTGCCAAACTTCTTATTATTTATTGTTCTGCTACATCGTCATAATCTTAACATTATTATCTTTATTACTCCGGAGTGTGCGGGACTAACGAGGTAATGACGGCAGCAATAGCAATAACCCAGTAACCAGATAAAACTGTATAAAAAAGTAGTCCAACTTGGACGAGAACTAGTGTTACAAGCGGCAACATTGAGAGCGGGAATTCCAGCAGACTCGCGTGCCGCTACCTCGTTCTCTGGAATTCGTGCTAAAAGGACAGCTCGATAAATAAAGTCTACCTTGAATAATCCACCGCTACTTCCCTCTATCTATGCATTTATTATTTAAAAAGTAAAGCTGAATACATGTACAAAAGAAAAAAAGGCTTTATATACTATCAGTGGCCCGAAAGTCCACGTGTCCCGAATTGATCGACCGGCCGATCATCCATTTCCTTCCCGCATATTCAGGTGCCGCGTGTTCCCCCTGGAGGCAAAATTTGAACCACACAAAGGAAATTACAACTAGCTATAAACTAGTTCATTAATGGAACAAGATCATACTGTAGTCAAATTATGACATTAATAATGGGTAATGTAAATTCGTAAAGCGTTTCGCTCTTACTTTCTTCCTTCCTTTTTATTTCCTTAACCGACACATATTTTGCACAAGTCCTACTGCCAAAGACCCCTTAGTAATGCCCCTCTTACTGAAAGCGGTTTGTTCCTACTAAAAAACACGCCGGTTGGCGTTGATGCCATCAACAGATCGTGAAATTAATTCAGTATGCGGATATACCATCACTTGTTTCACTGACGTCAAAACATTGCTCATAAGAGATTAAAAAAAAATGATCTTACCAAACAAAAATCTGGGAATATCAAACAAAATGCAAATCCATCGGTCCTTCTCTAAGCACATACCGTTACCTACAGTAGCTGAAGGCAATGCTGACCTGTTTAAGTCGTAAAGCCTTGTCGAAATTTAGCCCATCGCATTTTGCACAAATGCTCAACCACGGAGTCTCCAAAGGCGTTGCTTACTATAATGAGATATCCTTGAGAACATTTCATCATCAAATGCGGCGATGCAAAGCTCCATTGCTGAACGGAGTCCCTCCCCCACTGAGCTGCCATGGTCGGAAGAGGACAAGGTCGTTTGGTGCGAGCGTTTCCCCAGGCGAATAAAAACTTGCCAGATCACTTACGTCCTCCACTCTATGCTTTTCTGAAGTCGCTAGGGTGTGGAGCTATTCATTGATTATATCACTGCTTCACGCTTGGTACAGTTGACACGCACCGAATCTTCGGGCCTCAAAGAATTACGGTGTAGTGCGTGAGCGGGTCTGGTGACAGGCTGAGATAATTTACGAGCTGATGGAAGTCTGAGGAAAAACCTGCACTCATTTTCAAAATACGATGCAAAAACGCTCACTTAATGGAATACGGAATAAATCAAGGCTATTGCAAGGACCTCCGATATAACCCTGGAATCCGCTGTTTAATCTGGTCTGATGCAAGGCTTGTTCTACACCATTTTTTTTCCCTGCACTCTGGAGGACGAAGACCACTTTGTGGGAATTCCCAAGCCTTGGTTGTGTGACTGCAGATCTCACAATTAGCAACGTTCCTATTTCAGAGTTTCAATCGAACACGTCTAATACGATTTGAAAACGAACTTGTATGTTCGTAGTTACTGCTAACCATGAACGCCAGGTAAACCCAACTGGTTGCACTCTGCGCCTCAATAAATAGCCGTGCCTAAAATCACACGGTGTCGAAACCCTACATGCGTGATCATTCCTGGACTCACCTCATCGTAGTCGAGGTCTTCGTCCGCGGTGAGGTAGGTGGGGAGGGCGTCCCCAGGAGCGCCGAGCTTCAGCAGTTGGTGAGCCAGGTCCATCGCCCCGTTGGCTAAGGCCAGCTGCAAGGATCAACAAATGACATGTAACTCTTTGTTACGATTTCAGAACATGTCAACATCACAGCAATATGTTTCTCTCGAAGTCATTACAAGGATACCATCGTGACTGACCTGATAGGGGGTAAGTCCAGCGTAGGTCTCCAGGGTGAGGGACGCTCGGCAGGATTCAGTGAGGAATTCCACCAAGTCGGCGTCACGTGCCTCTACGGCGTAGTGCAGTGCCGTCCGACCACTCTTGCCTTCCTGAAGGGCACAGGGAGCGAGGTGTTAAGTTAGGGAAGCTTACTTTGCAGCAGCATTGATGTGTTTCACTCCTATCGATCATTGTTTAAACAAAAACATACATACACAGAAGCATGCAAACAAATACACACATACAGAGAATGGTGAATGGTAAAAATCCCCCAAAGTGTAAAAAGTTCGCAACACACTTCTAGAACACAAGCCACGCATCACAGCCTTCTATGAAGTAACTGCATATCTGAATATATATTATTTAGTGACTGAAAACGATACGTTCAAATAGGAAAGTCTTCAGAAATTCAGGAAATTTTCTGAACAGATGGGCATATTATCATAAAAAAACAGAAGACTATCTTCTACCAAAGTTGTGTAAAGCACCGTCTGTTCAAATCGACGGAATTCCCTAGTGTGTGGTGAGCGGCAATGATTCCCTTAGGCAATACACTTCATTACTACTCTAAGTTACAGCTGGAACCGTGTAGGCTTTCGTCACATGACTGCCTCTGTTTTTTCCCAACGTAGACTACACAGTGACTCAGCCTTGGGCGGTTTGTATTTTTTAGTAAAATAAATTACCATTTCTTAAAATCATGTTTACGTATGGAAATGCCAACTTTCTAAGAGTCAGTCTACCACTTTCTCTCTCTCTCTCGCACACACACACTAAAGCTTTCCCTCGATATGATCCAGTAATGTAACATGTATTCTGCTTATAAATGCTTATTTACAGAATTATTATTATTATTTTTTTTCAGTGTGTGTGTGTGTGTGTGTGTGTGTGTGTGTGTGTGTGTGTGTGTGTGTGTGTGTGTGTGTGTGTGTGTGTGTGTGTGTGTGTGTGTGTGTGTGTGTGTGCGTGTGTGTGCGTGTGCGTGTGCGTGTGTGTGTGTGTGTGTGTGTGTGTGTGTGTGTGTGTGTGTGTGTGTGTGTGTGTGCGTGTGTGCGTGTGAGTGTGAGTGTGTGTGAGTGTGTGTGAGTGTGTATATGCGTGTATGCGTATGTGTGTGTATACGTATGTATGCATGTGTGCGTATGTACGTGTATGTGTATGTATGCGTGTGTGCGTATGTACGTGTGTGTAGGTATGTATGCATTTGTGTGCGTATGTATGTGTGTTTGCGTATGTATGTGTGTGGGTATGTATGCGTGTGTATGTGTGTGTATATGCATGCGTGTGTGTGTTTGTCTGTATATATGTATATATGTATATGTGTATATATGTATGTATGTATGTGTATATATGTATGTATGTATGTGTATAAAGGCATGTATGTATGTATGTATGTATGTATGTATGTATGTATGTATGTATGTATGTATGTATGTATGTATGTATGTATGTATGTATGTATGTATGTGTGTGTGTGTGCATATCTATTTATGTATTACTTACTTTAGCGTTAATGTCGGCTCCGTACCAAGTGAGATGCTGCAGGACCTCCTTGTGTCCAGCCTGAGCCGCAATGTGGATACACGTCTGGCCTGTCAAAAACAGAGATAAAGTGTTATTACTCACTTTCCTCGAAGATGAGTCAGCTGCATGAGTACAGCCATTACCGTACTCAACTATCCTCACTTGTGTAGAGAATTAAGATACTGGCCATGGGTTTCATATTTTCAAGCACCATGACAATCAGTAATGAAAAATGGAAATGATCATTAAAAAAAACATGATTGCTGAATAATTTCCTTTCGATACCAGGAGTTCAGCTGGGTACTCCGCGGACTTGTTCTGAGTACTCTCGTTTCACCCTTGCTTAGTAGAAAACTCGTCTACTCGGAAAACACACACGAGAAAATCCAGTTTAAATCCTGGTACTTAAGATGAGTGAGGTCAGACGGAAGTGCAAGTCATTCCGGCCCATTATTAATGCAATAACCAAATCTTTGTGCATGTTTTTTTGTTGTTGTTGTTGTGGTTTCATTTCGCTCAAATTAAGAGATCAACTATGAACAAGAAAAATAAAATAAAAGAACAAAGCGCCTCGTGATAACCAGAGTACGTTTATTTGCAGGATATTGCAAAACATCTTTGTTATAAGAGGGAGATTACACGCAGCTGCAACTCCTTCGTCAAATCTTGGTCGATTAACGCGATAATTGCCATTGTGCAAGGCGCCATTCATCTCGAGTTATCTAGCGATACAACTGGGGTTCAAACAAAGCTTCAAGAGCACGCGGCTAGGCACGTGTTTTAAACAGAAACCGCCAGTAATGACCGCTAACCCAACCCACGTGGGTCCCTTGGGGTTTCCACTTCTGCTGGAAATACCAAGTTCCAGATAAGTGGTTCGTTGTGGTATGGAACTCTCGATGGGAAACCCGTAGATAGAGTTGCTTCCTTACTGACGAGATTGGGGAAATCTCATGGTTTATTGTCGCGGTCCTTTTGCCGTCATTGGGTGGCAACGTGGTGCCATTCGGGAGCCAAAAACGGTGCCTGTCACATACCAGCGTGACGGGACCAAAACACGGCGATGGGCTACGGTTGTGTACATGGTCATATATGGCGAGAGAGGGTGTTTGTGCTGCCACATGCCCAATCCCGCTTGCGCCGGCGCTCTCTTCTTCTCTTATGAGAACATTGGAGTGGATCTCAGTCAATCCAGTTGCTTGATCATTTATGCAATGACCGTATACATTCCAAAAAACAGAACAGTCCGTAATAATGGCAGTATTCGTGAGTGTTCCTGGTGAGAATTTAGGGGCGCGGCAACGACACAGTGTGAGGGTTGCCAACCTTTCTCCGCGAGGGGTTTTCCCGCTGAGCGACCTGCCAGCCGTGACACGATGTCCCGGCCAAAGACACTCACGCCAGAAATACCTCCTTCACTTAATTTTACACATATTTTTATTTCTTCCTCCAATAGTTCACCGTTGTGTAATCTATTACCAGGGATCGCCATTGGCTCGAATCAGAAATAGAGTGCAAAACCAAGAACGAACAAAATAACGCGCAGCAGGGAAAGCCAGCGAACTTTTTAGTCTTGCCCTCAAAGCGATAAAAGTGAACCCAGACCCGGGAGAGGAGCGGTGGGGGCCAGGGACGGAAGGGGTTTTGGTCATGTGCCCTCCTGGACGTCATGCTGTGACGTAACATACCCTCCCTCCCCTCATTCCACCTCCCTACCAACCCACACGTTCATCTTAATCATTAAAAATCCCTTGTCAGCTAAATTTACCCACAAGGCTAATCTCGGGCACACAGATAGCCTACCCTGTGGTGCTAGCCGGGCCGGGTTCTCGCGGTACCTCTCATGTTTTTGTTGTCTCTAGGCTATAATATCCAATACACGTATTTTTGTAATTGCCTCTAATTACCCGGATGAGTTTCTTTACGTAGCCATGGAAAAAAATGCTATACGTCCATATACATATTTTCTAAAATATGAATGCATATTCATGTACGCGTAGGAGTTCCGAACATCAGGAAAAGCCGAGGAAAATGATGATGTTCTTGTTTTTAAAGGATGAGGAGCAGGATTTTCCAGAGATATGACGGTAGTTTACAATGACGTTTCTTTGGATGCTTTATCGTAACGGAAGAAGGACGAACGTCTACATCCTTCCCCCCCAAATAAAAAAAAATCCTCTCACACTGTGGAAGACTCAGTCCCTCGTCACCTTAAAAATACTTACATACGGACAGAGAGGCGCAAATGGCCACACAACTTTGGGAAGTTCTTGATCACCAACTCAACAAAAAATCGCTCCTCCTTAAATACCCGAGAAATAAGTTGGGAGCGTTAATTTTGGTCTGGCGGTATGTACTTCCCGGGTATTTCGGTCTCGTGGTTGAGGGGCTGGGGTGCCCTGAGATGCCCCCCGCCCCTTTCCAACCCCCACCCAATACCTTAGCGTACCTTACGCCCGCCGAACTACCTGAACGTGACAGATAACTGCGCGGGTATATGTATGTCTATCTATACATATATACATTTAGCATCAGTGCAATATACTGTATATATACACAACTGTGTATCTATAGATATATTTACGTGTCCGCGCGCGCGTGTGTGTTGTGTGTTGTGTTGTGTGTGTGTTTGTGTGTGTGCGCACGTGGGTGTGTAGATATTTCTATAATTATCTATCGATATGTATATATATATGTATTTATATTTATACATATACATATACATATATATATATATATATATATATATATATATATATATGTGTTTGTGTGTGTATACATAGTTATGTATGTATGTATGCATGTATGTACGTGTGAATGCATGCACCTGCACACGAACACAGACAGACATACAAACACACACAGATATATATATATATATATAAATATATATATACACATACATACACACATATGTATAGATTTGCTTATATCTTAATCAATCTACCTACCTATCTATCTATCTATCAATCTATATATGTATGTATGTATGTATGTATATACATACACACACATATGTGTGTGTGTGTGTGTGTGTGTGTGTGTGTGTGTGTGTGTGTGTGTGTGTGTGTGTGTGTGTGTGTGTGTGTATGTATGTATGTATATGTATGTATATGTATGTATATGTATGTATATGTATGCATATGTATGTACATGTATGTATATGTATGTACATGTATGTATATGTATGTACATGTATGTATATGTATGTACATGTATTTATATGTATGTACATGTATATGTGTATATATATATGTGTTATATATATATATATATATATATATATATATATATATATATCAATAACAAGTGTTGAGCGAAGAGGAACGATTCTCCTAAACATAAAATTCTTGGTTGGAAACAATAACAATGTAGTGTGCGCGATGGGCGTGCGTGCGGGCGTGCGGGCGTGCGGGCGGGAGGGTCTGCAGGAGTAATTCTGGCCTGAGGTCTGGGCATGAGTCAGGTGGGGCGGGCCTAGTGTGGCACCCTGACCTTATTTAGTGGCCTGACTAAGTCGGGCAGGTCCGAAGGGCCGCCTCCCGCCGCCGCATTAGGAGCGCCCGGGGCTATATTGGCGCACCCGACACCTATTTTTCCTCTGGTGCCGCCGCCGCTGCCAGGCATCTTGGGCACGTCGCCGTCCGCTCCCAGAACACGGGATTCCCACCGCCCCCCCTCCCCTGCGCCTCTACCCCTCTTCCTCCTCTCCCTCCCCCTCCCCTCCCCTCCGTCTTTAACCCGCCCTTCTTCCCTTCCCTTCGCGCTGGTAGTCTCTGATCTCTGTGCTTGTTCTCTGTTCTACGTACGTCCGTGCGCTTTGTTCTACGGGGAGAAGAGAGAGGCGGAGAGGCCCAAACCACCTCTGCCAGAACATGAAGCGCCCTTGGAATGCAGCGCCGAAGTCCACTCGTCTTTACCAAACAACAAAAACTACATATCAAGGACGAGAAAAAAAAATGAGATAGTGAAAAAGATACACCATTTTCTCGACAAAAAATCCTTGATTAACACACACACACACACACACGCAGATACAGAAGAATGAGGCAACCAACTTGAGGAACCCAAGACAATATTTCCATTCTGTTCTCCTGAAGGACACGGCAGCTGCTGGGGAAGCCCTCGCCTTCATCATTGCTTTGCAGAGTTCATAAACATTTGCGAATATTCCCCTCCCGCCTCCCCACCCTCCCCCCTTTACGCACTCTTGGTATAAATATCCGCGGGTTACCATGTGACCCATGACCTCCCCTCCCCCCTCCTAATCCTCTCAAACATGCACATCATACGTGGGGAGGGGGAGGGGGGGGGGGAGGCCAATGGGGTGGATTCTTGTGTCTTTATCATTCACTGCCAAGGTCACGCTGATCAGCATTCACCTAAATATCACCTTTCTTAGCACATTTTACTTATCATTACATATCTTTTTCATTCCCCGTCGTAAGAAAAAAAGGAAACTATCCCGGACTTCAGCCACGAATACAAAAACTAACTTATTGGTTTAAAAAAAATAATAATACAAAAATGAGATCCTCAACCGAGCCCAGTGGCAGCGTACTCGCCGTCCGCGCCTCCTGGATTCTGCACCATCACTGCCATCTGACGGTGCCCACTGCGGTCATGAGGCCTCCGCGTGTCTCTCTCTTTCTCCCTGTGCCCATGACGGCCCTCGCCTCCAAATTCCCCATCCGCCTCTCTCGAGTTTCAATCTCTAAGCACAAAGTCTCATTAATCCACGTTCTGGCGGTTTTTATGAAGTCACGCCATTATGCAACCCCTTGAAAAATTCCGAAACTACTGGCCTTGGGGGTTTTCGAGTCACTCTCCACGGAACTTATTTCGGTGCGGCCCCGACCACTCGCCACGGAATTTATGTGTTTATGAATAAGGATAAATATGTAGGTGTATAAATACTGCATGGTATTTATGTTTGTCTGTATGTATGCAGCGCGAGCGTGTGCACATACATACATACGTACATGCATGCATACAAACATACACACAGGCATTCACTAATTTACTCTCACTTTCTCTCTCTCTCTCTCTCTCTCTCTCTCTCTCTCTCACACACACACACACACACACACACACACACACACACACACACACACACACACACACACACACACACACACACACACACACACACACACATTTATATATATATCCATGGATGTCTGTCTATGTATGTACGTATATCTCTCTCTATATACATGGTTAATAAGATGCGGGCAATGATGACACCGAAATTCCATTCAGGCCGTTCTACCACATCTTCCGCCTCCCACACTGTCGCACTTCCTAGAGACTCGCAAACACCTTATCATTTCTCAAGAGCCAACAGAGAAACCATTCAAACCGCAACCCTGATGAGAGAAACTACGAGGCACTAAACTTCAAGGAGTTCCTCTAAACGAATCTCTTTAGGTTTGAGCTAGATTTTTCATTTCAGGAGGAGCCTTCGCGGGTACCTCGGCTTAGGTTAGGCCCTTGACCTCTCGCCCTCCCATGACCAGCTCGCGAACCTCACGAACTGGTTCATGACCTTCTTTCCCGAGCCCCGTTTCTGTCCTGACCGGTCCGTGGCCTTTCGCAATCGGCCATGAATCCTGAACCTCCTTGAGTTCACTTCCAGAACTGGGTTCCGTCATGCACTCGTATCCTACTTGTCCTTATCACATTTAATCGATCAGTCACATATCGAGGTCATTATCATCTCTATAATTGTAACCATCTCTGATATCTTGCTTCTGCTATCTCCTTGGGGGGAAATGCCCATAAATATGACGAAAATACGACGGAGAAAAAACGAAAGAAATAATCTCATTACCTCTCCTAGTCTCACTCCCCTGAACATGACAATCATTTTCCTTTTCAATGGGAGTCTTATTATCAGAGCCTCGAACGCCCCTCCTTCACTGCAGGGAAGTCCCGGTCTTCATACACTCTCCGTCCTCTCCTTCACTCCAACTTACCCTCCTGCTTCGCACTATTTCCCCCCATCTCTCTTCCTCGCTTCGTCTTTCTTGTTTCCCCATGTGGTCTTCCTTTGTTAAATAACAAAAAATGACTATACGTATCTCGTATTCAAAGACATGATATCAACTGTGTAAAAAAAAAAAATGGAAGTTGCCTTTCTTTCTAATTTCCTTTCCCGGCTACATATCGCAGGAATTTTAAAGTATAACCAAGAAAGCAATCAATAACAATGATATACAGAAGAAAAATAAGGGAAAGAGAGATTTTCAAGAATAAGCACTGGCTGGTACTGTCCCACCTTTACACAACCCGGAATTACCGGCCCAGCGATAAGCGGCGCCAGCGTGGATTCCCAAGATAACGGAGGCGACATCAGAGTCACTTCAATGTTCGGAGTGACGTCATCACGTGATTTCGTGGGAAGGCTCGGTCATTTGTGTGGACACCGCGGGGATTATCGGCCCTGCATTGTCCGCGAGGTAACCGATCACTATCAGTACATGAGGCGGCCGACATGATTATTTACCCCCCTCCCCCCCACGCACCCCCCCACCTCTAGGCACTCGAGTTATCGCAAGGTTACGTTTCTCGAGTGACGAGGTTCCCGTATTCCCCTCCTGAGGATCTGCACGTATACATCGACTCACGGTTATAGTACTCTGTATAACTGTCCTTATGTATGTATGTATGTATGTATGTATGTATGTATGTATGTATGTATGTATGTATGTATGTATGTATGTATGTATGTATGTATGTATGTATGTATGTATGTATGTATGCATGTATGCATGTATGCATGTATGCACGTATATGCATGTATGCACGTATGTGTGTGTGTATATATGTGTGTGTGTATATATATGTGTGTGTGTATATATATGTGTGTGTATATATATGTGTGGGGGGGGGGGGGGGGAACTTCCGTGTGTGTGTATGTGTGTGTGTTCGAGTCTGTGTAGGTGAAAACAAATAGATAAACAGAACCACTCAGCGAGGAAATGACAAGCGCCCTCTCGTCAGCCCCTAATCAGCCAAATGGGCTCCAATAAGATCACGAGGGAAACACAAGGCGATCCACGATACAGCGGCCCCGTTATCAACGCGGGATTTCGAGATCATTGGCTTTCCTCATCGACTGTGAAATTCCCATATTTAACACCGGGTATCTCTCCTTTTTAATCTACGAGGTGACTGATAAGTGCCCTCCGGGAAGCCCGATTGAACCGATATCAAGAGGGGGACGCACCACCTCCTGACACTCGTGCAGGAAAAAGCACTCGCTTCGAGTGTTCCAGCTTCAGGATATGGGATAGGATATGACGTCCATGTCTGTCTGTCTATCTGCTTATCCGAATGACGCTTTTCTTGCGTTCTATGGGGTATTTAAAAAGAAGAAAATCATCGTCACTAGCATGATCACTACATTCATCATCATTGAAGCTTGTAACGATACCACATAACAGAGATGGCAAGATTGCTAACGAAAGTGATAAAAAAAAATAACAAGAGGAAAGGACACAAGATAACCGACTAACAGAACAAAAACAACACCCCTCCCCCCCCAAACCCAGCGTGCCTTTGGTTTCAATTGCACGCCAGCCTACAGCACCAAACGATTTTGACGGCGACTCGTTACGTAAGTCTCTTTCTTTACGGTGCGTGGCCTTAACGCAGACACTCCCGCTGCGACCACAGCTGGTAAAACCCACTCGACCACTTGAGGCCAATCTGGAAATCCTCCTTTTCCAACAGTTTGCCGCCATTTCTGCGCCTTGTTGAGTTAAAATACTTCATCTAGGCTTCATTTACAATCATGACTGTATAACTAGGTTCGGCGTTCCGTTAGAAAAACAAAGAAATGGGAAAACAAAGATCAATCTAAGGGGCAAGAGAGTGTGTGCTAAGTGCATGAGAGCGAAGGGTGCGTTCACGCTCGCTGCGGGAGGGACATTCCGTGAGATGGGAAGTCTTCAGCTTGCTCAGTCTACCACAAAGTTCCCTCTCCCCCTCCCTTTCCCCTCCCCATTCCCCTTCCTCTTCCACCTTCCTTATCCCCTTCCCCCTCCCCTTACCATTCTCCTCCTCCCCTCCTCTCTGGTTATTATCGTTTTACTTGAAGTTAAGTTTTAGATTGGGCTTGTTTGTTTGTCCTGCTAGGAGCTCCTCGCACGCAAGCAACAGGAATAAAGTACGCGTGCATTCGCAAGGAATCTTCCCATTCTTCTTTCCAGACTTTTAAAGAACACGGAAATAAAAATGAGAGTGGAAATGACATATAGCAAAATAGAAAGTGTAAGAGAGAGACAGAAAAAGAAAGAGAGAACGAAGGAAGGGAGAGAGAAAGACGATGAAAAAGAAACCGAGAGAGGTGCTTGAAAGCTACTTGGTGGGCTAAAAAGTCGTCCTCCATCGTCTTCGGGACTTCCCAAGGTTGAATAGATCTCGTACAAAGCAGCCTTAGCCCTTAGGAATGTAACGCTTTCCTTTCTCCTTTCTCCTCCCCCCACCATTCTCTCTCTCTCTCTCTCTCTCTCTCTCTCTCTCTCTCTCTCTCTCTCTCTCTCTCTCTCTCTCTCTCTCTCTCTCTCTCAGACTTTATATCTGTCTCTAAGCATGTTGTCCTCTCATTTCCTCCGTCTAATTCATCGGGCTCACAACCGGCGAAAATTTTCGACCTCACGGCACGACGAGCGACCTTCCTTGGCCTCTTTAATGCGGCCTTCCCCGGCCTCCCAACTAAAGCTGCAGTACCAGCAGCGAGGGCTGGTACAGCTGCACCAGAAGCATCGATCCTCGCTCTCGACGGAGAGCGTCTGGGTGCCCACACACACACGTAGCCAGCATGTCGAGGAGCCTCGTTCGGGGACCTTTGTGCTTTCTTCACACGCTCTGATCCTGTACCAACAATGTTTAGACACACGCAGACACACACACAAACACACACACACACACACACACACACACACACACACACACACCGTATGTGCTGAACTATACATACGGACGCCATACTTACCCAAGGCTATTCCCTATTCGAAACAGCCTGAACATTTCTTTCAGGCTAAATAGGTTAATCCGGGCCTATTCTGGAAAACCCGTTCACGGTCGAGCCTGTCTACTCGCCTAGCGGTATTCCCCAACCGCACGCTGATCTATACTACTTATTTATTCCGGATTGGGCTGCCCCGGCTTGTTATTCGTTTCGACGGTCGAAACTGAACGCCTGTCATTAACTGTCGCGGAATTCCGAACAAAGGAGGAAATAAAAACAATTCTGGACTATCATCGTCAATCAATACCGACAGCGTACGGGCATTTCCTTACAACTGCTCGGCAATAGCGCAATGAAGCCAGAAACCAAGACTGCAATATCGTTATTTGCGGGCAATTGATAGAATACGCAAAGTAATATCTCGGTGGTGTATATTCACTTTTTTTCGCGAGACACACCTTAAATGACTATACTTTAGGCTGTTCATCACCATCCAAATACAGGCCAAAGTCTGGATGTACATTCGGGATGATCAGAGGATAAAAGGAATGAAGCAAAATATAAAATCATAAGAGAGCCTCTCAATCAAATCCAAAGTTTGCATCGTCACTCTAGATGTCTCACATTATCCCCATTGGTTATTGTTCTTATGTATTCTATTGCATTGTCTCCCTTTCCCTCAATATATATAAATGTTTGAGATTTCTCATCATATTCTAACAGTAGTTATTAATTTAAATGGCCACACAACCACCCGATGTATGAGGTATCGTGATGTGCGCCCTTTGTGTATTATTTCTTTGGATGACTGTCCAAAATATGAAAGGTACAGTGGCCTAACTTCTTCCATTCAAGCAAGAACTCCGCAAGACCAGCTTAAATTTCAGGCACTGACAGCGTCCAGGAGTCCCTTGCAGGTCGACAAAAGCCCCACACTGGGTTTCAGGCTCCTACTCTTGATGGGAGTACCTCGGGAATTTGAGACAGGGAGAAAAAGGCGCGCCCCATTCAACCCAAGAATGCAAGTACCGCACGAGGCAAAAGCACCGGCCTAAAGCAAAGGGCAGCCGACAACAGTGCCGCATGCTCCAAGGATCAGCAATAAAGGCGGCCGCGGGAGGCGCTGCCCCCTCACATGCGCGCCCTGTCAGGCAGGCATCCGCGCGGCAGGCCCAGTGGTCACCGTGCCAGCTGGACACAGCCACTGATGCTGGCGGCAGACATGCCATCTTGGCGTCACCAGCTCTGTGTTCGGCGAGGGAGAAAGCGGCGGATGTTACGTCGCTTTGGCAGATGAGGGAGAGGGAAGCTTGGCAACCTGGAGTTCAGGACATACATGGCTACGGTCGCGCTCCACACAAACCGGTGTTGCCACGTTTACGTACTCACTAATCCCTCCGGTGGTTAAGGCACACGACTTAGCACAATGAAAGAATCGCAAATGCACGGTCGAGACGAGGCTGTGGCATCAGCCCTTTCCCCTCGCACGCGCAATGTCAGGAGCTCGGACGAACGCGGTCGATTTGAACCCATACCGCTGCCCCCTGTGACTCCTGCTAATGCGCTGCTACTTTATACTCGCTCGGGGAGGAATCCACAACAAAGGAGTGCGCGTGCCTTCCTGCTTGGTATGGAACGCCATGTGCGAAATCCACGACAGAATAAAAATCAGGACATGAATATCAAGGAAACTCAATTATGTCTCGTATACCAAAAAGTATATTACTCATTCGCTTACTCTTTGCATACAGTATACATTCAGCATTTATTTTATTTATGCTTGTGTATATATACATGTATGTATGTATATATGAAAATATGTCTATGTCTATGAATGTGTATATATGTATGTATATGTGTGTATAATATAAAATATATATATGTAAATATATGTAAATATATGTGTATGTATTTATGGATGTATATATATATATATATATATATATATATATATATATATATGTGCGTGTGTTCGTGTGTGTGTGTGTGTGTGTGTGTGTGTGTGTGTGTGTGTGTGTGTGTGTGTGTGTGTGTGTGTGTGTGTGTGTGTGTGTGTGTGTCTAAAGGTGAGAAGAAATAGTCAGACGCCACTAAGGTCTATCATGAATTAGCTCCAGTCTGTCTCGTCGCATTACCTCCAACAGTTACTTTTACCCTCCTTATCACACACGTTTAGAGGAAAATATGCGACTCCCATTTTTGTTGTAATTATACATTTTATAAATAGAGTAAGCTGGTTACGGCTTGGCATGTCAGTTGGCATGGCTCGTGGGCAGGGTGCCAACAGGTGGCCCTGGTATGACCTCGCCCATGTGACCCCTCGTCTGCCTCTGTCATGTGGACATTTCTTAGAGGACACACCTTCCCTGGCCGCCCAAGCCCAGGCCATTATAAGAGAAGCAGCCCGCGCCGCCCACTGAGAGCCGGAAGGAATCTTTAGGACCGGGAGGAGTTTGAGACAAGGGAAAGTTTAGTGATACATCGTATTCGTCTGGTAACGCTGATTTATTATCGAGTCTCTTTCTTTTCTTTCTTTATCTCAATCGGCTTGAAAATTTCATTGCCAAAGGTAATTGTCCTATCTTTAGTATAGCTATCATTCTCTAATCATATCATTCCTAACATTATCACAAATCTCCGGGCGCTTTCCCCAACAACAACTACAGCCATTAACCACACCCTCTGGACCCCGAACAGTATACCAGACAAGAACCGCAAGAGAACTTCGAGCGGCCTTCCCTCCGTCAGCAGATCCCTCCCAGCAAACGCAGCCGCAATACTCATCATAATGTTCAGAATAAGCTCCTGCTGGACTGCGGCCGAGAGGAGGAAGGCTCTAAACAGGCGGGATTCCCTGACAAACCCGTCCGTCCCTACAACTGGGGTCGCTGATGTAAACACTGGTCCCCCGAACACGGCGTAAACCACCTTCGCGCGCTAGTCGACAGAGCTTTGTCGGCTTTTCATTTCTCTTTCTTATCCCTTTTCTGTTTTTGTTTGCCTTTCTCTCAGCGGCTAGACTAGAACACAATAAACAATGCTTCTGAGTGATGATTATGTGCAAATTAGCAATGCCATAAACAGAAGATAGTATAGCAAAAGCACCTCTGTAATATCAGAGACTAACGGTTGAAATTAATAAATATGAGAGAGCACTGGATGCCATAAAAACAACAAAACTATGACAGAAGACAGAAACACAAACGGACAAAAGAAAAACCACTTACGTAAGTATTAAACAAAATAACGTTATCTAAAATGGCGTGAAAAAAGACTGCAGTAGACAGGAAAGGGTGAAGTTAAAAACAAAAGGAGCAAATGTAGATAAAAATGTTAAAAAGTGAGGAGAGAAGTAAGGGAATACATATTTATACTGTGTACATATGTGTGAGTGAGTGAGTGAGTGAGTGAGTGAGTGAGTGAGTGTGTATGTGTGTGTGTGTGTGTGTGTGTGTGTGTGTGTGTGTGTGTGTGTGTGTGTGTGTGTGTGTGTGTGTGTGTGTGTGTGTGTGTGTGTGTGTGTGTGTGTGTGTGTGTGTGCCCGCGCGCGTGCGTGCGGGTTCATGCATATGTATAAGACGTATGTGTACTCTAGTGTACTCTATACACAAGACTGATATCCAGACTCAGCAGAAGGGCATTAAGGGCAGACAAAATAGGGAAGAAATGTGGAAGGAAGAGGTAAAGGGTGCTGAAGGAGCGGGGGAAGGTAAATGGAAGGGAAGGGAAGGGAAGGGAAGGGAAGGGAAGGGAAGGAAGGGAAGGAGGGAAAGGGGAAAGGGGAAGGGGGAAGGAGGGGGAGGTAATGGGAAGGGGGAGGGAAAGGGGAGGAAAGGGAGAGGGAAGAAGGCGGGGGTCACAGACGAAGGACCGCCTTGGAAATCCCAGGTCGCCAGTGATGCCCTCTAGGTGGGTCTTTCATTCATCTGGGTTTAAGGCAGACCCGTGTAGCCTACACAAGCCCCCTCTTCTTCCTCCAAAAAAAAAATAATAATAATAATTTATAAAATCAATCATAACCACGCAACTTATCAAAAGTAAGTAAGATTGGTTTGATCGGAGAATGAGACAGCAATTCCATTCAGTCTTAGACTATCATTAGATTTGAGGATAAAGTTCAAAAAGAAAATACGAATCATCCAACAAAGCTAGATGAACAAGGGAGCAAACGTCATCATTTTACTCTTCGTCCCGGTCGAGCTATTAACTTATAACAATTTTCGTTTCTTTTTGGTGTAGGAGTCATTCTCTTTGTGTATCTTTAACACTTGAGACCGCTGTTGTTGGTTGCAGGGGTACGAGTAGCCTGTAGATAGAACTTGCTGATTACGGAGCTACATTCCTAGATGATTATATAATGTAGAGATATTGGAGGAACGAGGAGATAATGACATTTATATGTACCATCCCTGGGCTTACTCTTTCGCCACCCCCTCCCTCATCCTTGCAGACATCCATACATCCTGTATCTCCGACGGGAAGCGAGGACTAACCTCGTAGTCATGCAACTGAGTCACTCGCTACGTAACCACGGGTGACTCAGTGACCCGCGTTCACACTGAAGTCACCCGCAGGATTCCCAGGCGACGCCAGATGCCCCAGACCGCCATGACGTACCCCGGCTCTTCTCGCGACTCGTCTGGCTAGTCTTATCAATATCAAAATTATTAACATCCGCAGGTGTCATTGGGTGTATCCAGAGCCACTGGGGGTCACACCCTGGGACACATACTGCATATTGGGTGGAGGGCTCGAGGGGCATCGTGAAAGCCATCAGCTGTTATAATATCAGGCGATAAGATGCGACGGACCGCGGCGGCCGCCCCGGGCCGGCACAGAACGAAATGCTACGTGGAAATCCCAAGGGAGATCGCGTTCGGAGGCGCTTCAGATAACAGTGATATTAATATGTGTGATAATGGAGCCAGCATAAAGGCTTACATGATAGTCAAAAGCAAGGTCCATATGCTACTTACCATCGTAGTTGGTAAGGTCAGCGGCGAGGAGTCCTGCGGTGTGTGCAGGGGCGTAGGACAGGCGAGCGTGCATGACCTCGGCCACGGTGACAGGACGTGTAAGCTGGGTCACCATGTGGATGTCTCCGTGGCCGCTGGCGGTGTGCAAGGGGGTGTTGCCCCGTCGATCCCGCGCCACGGGTGATGCTCCACACACGATCAGGTGCCGCGCCATCTCCGCGTCGCCAGCCGAAACGGCCAAGTGCAGGGCAGTCTGGAAGGACAAGACAAGAACAATAAATACCTACATAATTACAAGACTAAATAGTCCATTCCTCGACATCAAAATAAACTAAACATTTCTTTTATCATGGATGCAGCACTAGATAAGGCAACTCCCCAAGGGAAGCCAGGGCGCGATGGGTAGAAATGACAAAGCCAGGGCTTTGGAGAACACTGCCCAGAGAGGTCAGGACGCCAAAGAGGAAGAGGAAGAGCTGGGTCGTGTTGGTGGGGAAAGTCCAGGATTTACAAGCCGTTACGCCACAAGGTACTAACACTGAGGCGACCACCAACCTCTCCCCACGCACGTAGTCTGGACCACACCTATCCCCCATACAAACTCTTATCGATTATCATTTACGTATCTCGATACAGCTCTTCCTATTAACTATACATTCCAGATCAAATGTAAGCGCTCTATCCACGTGGACAGCGGAAAGACAATGGACAAATAGGGTGCTCCGGGAGCCGGCGAGCTATTCGGGTCACCAGCTCCGTACTTCCCTAAATAAAGGCGTTACATGTTACATTTCACAACCCATGCCATTCCAGACCCACTAAAACACTCTCTAACTCTCGTTCACCCTCCTCAGAAACAAACAGCCTTAATCTACCCCGCGAAGTGACCTTAAATGTATGTAATTGCTTTGTGGATGCCGTGTGATCCCCAATAACGGGGTCTGTGGCGACCTTCCCAAAGCCGTGGACGGGAAGTGTTGATAACCCAACCCCCTCCCCACGCCCACTCATCCTCCCTCCATTCCCTTCCTCCCCCACCCTTCCCTTCCTCCCGAATCCTTCCCTTTACACCTGTTCGACGCTCTTTCTCGACACACACTGGTCACGAAGACTGACGTGAACTAGCCCAGCGACTTACGAGCGGAAAAGCAAACTAAAACGCCTGGGAACTGGGAAGATATACGAGCATGGGGTTGGTCAGTCGAGTCGCAGGTGGCACAGGTGGTGTGTGTTGAAGGGCGGGCCGGGGAGGGGGAGGGGGAGGAGGGTTAACAAGGAAGTCTGGAGGACGCGCCGTGCGGGGGTTTACTGTAGTGTTACATGAGTACACGCACAGCCGGAAACACTAACCGCCTCGCTAGTCTTTGTAACCCAATCCAGCTTGACAACCCTCGTTTATAGGTACAACATACAGGTAAAAGTTTGTACGCAACGTAGCCAGGGAGCATGACCAAAGATTATTGATGCTTTAAGTTACTGAATCATGGTGCTGCGTGTCTGCTTGAAGAAGCAGACAAGGAAAAGCAGAATATCAAGGCCGGTGAGTGATGTTACTGGCATAAGGAGCAGCAAGAAAAGGAAAAAACAAGAGGAAAAAGGGTTTGCCAAAACAAGCGTTGGAACTTTCTTCCATCTCACCACCAAAAAAGACTCGGAATCAGTCCTTTCCCCCTCGCTCTCCTGAACACAAGCTGTACCCTCCTCCCGGCCTCTCGCCCTCCCTTCTTGCTCCCCCACAGGCACTCGGCTCCGCCCTCGGGGAAGCCCCCGGGCGAGCGCCAGAGTGTGACCGGGGTCGAAGCGACGCTCGCTAGGCGGGAACAAGGAAGAACCGCCTCCGGACATGATGGGTGACTCGGCATATTCATGTTGTGTGCTCACATCATCTGACGTGGCAGCCAGTAGAGCAACAGCTACAGCAGAATGGCACCAGCACAGTTTACGGAAGGAGTCCTGCTCCTCTGTGCCTACCGTGGATCGGCGCGGCCTTCTGATCGCTACAAGGCCGTCTGCACCGTTTCAGTCAGGGGACACCCACCCTCCGCCAGCATCTGTCCGTCCTCCCCCCACCCCCACCCCACCTTACCACGCCACAAGCCCTTGGTTCTCACGAGCTGGCACTTTGTTTCCACGGTACCACCTGGCACCATGCTCCAAGCCCTCGCTGCCACACCTCTGACACTATGACGCTTAAGGATAACGCCGAAAGGATAAATACACAGAAAAAGTTATGCTATGCTTTTTGAATCAAAAGGTTCAACTGAGATTCTAAGATCACTAACCAGACCAGAGAATAATGTAATCTCCTATCATATTAAAATCCGGGATTTTATCTGCGTGATGGCTGTATCATATCAATCAGGCGTGATGCGGGTTCTCAGGGGTGTGACAGGCCAGTGGGTCGGTACGAGACATCAGACACAGGGTGGAGGAGTGTGAGGGGAGTGGGGGGATTGGGAGGGGAGTGAAGGAGGAGGGGGAGGGGGGCAGGAAGTGTGAGCCTCTCCCCCAGACACCGAGGCGCCGAGAGCAGCCGCACCCCTTCGGTTCGTCCCCTCCGGTTGGGAGTAAATGGGCGAAGATTGTTGCCAGAAAGATAGAAACACTGATACACAAATATCTCTGATTTCTTTTTGTAACTAAAGCCAAAATGTAACGTTAGCCTTTCAACTTTTTAAATGGCAGGGAGTGCCAAGAATGAGATAAAAGATACTTTTAAAGACTCCTGAAGACCACACTGCAACATGGCCACATCCGATCGTCCAGCCACGGCGAAAATAAGCCAAAATGGGAGGAGCGAGGGAAGCAGGAAAGAAATGGAAGACAAGGGGAGTAATAACATCACCTAAGCCTTGACTTAGGTGAGTTATAGTCATAAGAATCTCTTCCTCCAAATTAATGAGTCGACCTTCACCTTTCGTGACCTGTATCGTCTGTCATGATCTATCCCAATCCCTAATCCTTCGTCCTGCCAAGCCCAGGTACCTCGTCCTTCATCCTGCCAATCCCAGCTACCTAGTCCTTCGCCCTGCCAATCTCTGGTACCTAAACCCTTATCTGACGTACCTAGAATAACATACCACTAAGGTACACTACACTTTGCAACACAATCCTCTGCTGTACCCAATCCAGAGATATCAAGTTCTCATCTTGTTCCGCCCCACACCAGCGCGGTTAATAACTTCAACAGACTGAATAACTGGCCAAAGCATGGAGAAAAAAAAACATTGACTCAACTAGTCCTTGCACACCCCCCTCGGCACCTAGTTGAGGATTGGGTGCGGGAAGCTACGGTCCATGCGGCTCTCCTTGTTCACTGATAACACTAATGTTCATAGACCTGTCGCCTTCTCTCGCCCCTTCTCTCTCCCTCCTCCCCTATCAGCCTCTTCTACGCCCCCGCTTCGTCTTCCTTCTTCTCTTTGGATGTTCCACGTAAGACAAGGATAAGTAGGAGGAATATTTGTTAGAGGAACAAGAAATAAGAATCATGAGGAGGAGGAGGAGGAGGAGGAGTAAAAGGAGAAGAAGAAGGAGGAGGAGGGGAGGAGGAAAAGGAGAAGAAGAAGAAGAAGAAGAAGAAGAAGAAGAAGAAGAAGAAGGAGGAGGAGGGGGAGGAGGAGAGAAGGAGGAGGCGCAGGAGAGGCATGCACAGGCTATTTTGGTCTCTGCCGGGTTAGATAACTTGTCTGCTGCGGTCACTTCCGGGGATTAAAGCAGGATTTTGGGCTAGGCTGGAGTGTAGCGGAGGCGGGGAGGTAACACCACTCAAATTGCAATATCCCAATTACGCCATCTTTCTCCCACCTATAAAACAAAGAGGAAGAAAAAGAAAACGCAAAAGGAAAAGGCACAGACCCACGACACAACGGCTGGCGAAAAGGGAGAACTGGGAGGGGCAGAGACAGGGGGCGCATCCCTCCCCCTATCCCGGACACTCCTTCCAACGAACAAAAGAGGGAGAGTCGACCCATTCAGCCGTTCGTCTTCTTATCTTAAAACCTCTCGGGGTGTAAGTTGCAAGGGTCCCGAGCGGTCGAACAAGCCATATTCGACCTTAGTTCTTATCCTTTTCTTCCACCCTCCCATCCCTTTGACCTACCCCCCCCCCCCACATCAAGGGTCATGACCCGGAAACGCTTATATCAATAAACCTAACCACTCCTTAATTCCGCATGACCCAGGCCATCAAAGCACCTGATCGGACCCGTGTCAAGTGATAATATCCCATGTATAAACACGCACACAATCTCTCCACCGGAAATACAGACAAGGCCTACGACTGATTCACGGTTTTCAGGACATGTCAGTTGGGAGTTAGGACACGCGCGAGGGTTGGGTCGAGGGTGTGTGCGGGAGTGGGGAGAGAGAGAGAGAGGAGGGAGGGGGAGGCCATATGAATGAGGAGCGGCAACGACAAACAGGTTCCGGCGGGCGTGTGGGAGGAATGAATGGGCGGGTGAGGCCGGTAATACGCCCATCAACAGGCACACGCCATGATAATAAACGTTACGTATCCGTTTCATGGGACATGAACTTTACTTATTTTTCTCGTTAGCACAATTCAGTCAAATTGTGTATCCAGTGAAGATAATGGTAACGAAAATGTTGCGCATCACTAGTAGAGCTGTCCACGGAGGCCTGTCCAGTCTGATAATATGAATATTGTGTTGGTTTATAAATATAGAGTGGCTGTCTTGACCTTCTTTTGATCGACAAAACATGAAACAAAATCAAAAACAATGATTAGCCACGAACCCTGAAAAAAACGAAATCAAGTGAACAGCAACAGCCACGGCCCGAGATAACCACAAGGAACACGATCCAAGGGCTATCACCCCTCCCACGCCCACGCCCGCACCTCTCCCTCTTAGGGCCTTCTCCCTCCCCTCCATATACGCCCACCTCAGATGGGTCGCCGTGCCCACAAACCTCCACTAATCTTAACTCCGCCCTCCT
>NC_061824.1:5138569-5148569 GCF_019202785.1 Penaeus chinensis
AACATTACACATCAATTTCAGCAAAATTCCCAACTTTCTCATTATTCCAAGGTTAAAAGAGAATGCGTATAGTGCCACGAATTACAATTCCGGCGAGAGGTGGCAATATTCCTCTCCCTGGGTTTCCCCCCTGTCGCAGTATTGCCAAATGCGCGACACTGAGAATGTTTGTGGATTTTTGTTACGCAGTTTTATCCCAAGAAATTAATAATTGGAACAGATGAACACTCATGAAAAATGCATTTAAAATAAATAATTGTATATTATCCTCATAGATCATCTTTCTGTGTAATATATGTTTCGCACGGAGAATGTATCTTCTCATTTGTTTGTTTAATTGTTTCTCTTATCCATATACAAACATAAAGAAAATGTTACGATACGGCAAACGTTATTAAACTGGTGCATATCATGTACATTTGTGATATACCCGTACGGGTGAGAAATACATATCACAACCTTGTGGAAAAAATATAAGTTTACCCAGAAACTTTTCCGTTTTCTGTAGTGAGAATTGCGCGGGAATCACTAGCTATTGAAGAAATCATTTCCTCTGAATTCCCATACAGACTTGTAGGACACGCATACGCGTGGCCGTAATTCAAGGAAAGAAGAGCGTATGGGCAAAGCCGAAATGCCCATACACTATGGCATAAACTGAACTGTTTCTATTGTACAATGTTTGTATTTCAGTTCTTTTCTGAATGCGCCAGGAGGCATTCTTGTGTATGGTACTCACACTTTGTGATCTGCCAGTTGGTTCGCGCGGAACTGCCTTTTATGGCCAACTTCCTGGTATACATGCTTAACTATATTTAGATGGAGTTTAGAAAATGTGGACGGATAGAGGAAAAAAAAAAAAAACGAGCACGGAAACATCTTTTAAGAGTTCAAAAGGGAGACCGAAAATTTACCCCACTTCGTGACGCACAAAAATGTGTTACGTCTTTACCTGATGTTGCGACCTGGATTTACCCATGATGAGTGCTTTGCTGGGTATGAATAGCCCCACTTAAAACATTCTACAAATTTCCATCGGCATTAAAAAAAAATACTTGTTCTGTAAATACCCAGCCAAATTTGCATTATAATGTACAGTGCGGTCTCTTCCTTTTGGTTTATCAATTTAAGCCATTATTGATAAGCGCGCTATCAGTGTAGACTTCCCTTACTCTCACGGTTCAAAAAAACACATTTAGTGCACTATCTCAGTCGAGCTAAGATACCAGTTAATCAAAGAGACGAAAATTATACCCTAAAAATGTCCGTTGATAATGAAGAGAAAATGCTGCTCTAAAGCCTGATATCAAAATTGAAAATGTAAAAACAGTATCTAAATGAAACGGTGAGAATAATTGTGAAATTGTTGTGATGATAGTACAACGGATAAAGATAGCACTTTTTTCTTTACAATAATCATAACAGTACAAAAGTAATGTTCCAGGATTAATGATAAAGGTTATAACAATATGATCATCTGATCATTATAATAGTGATAATGATCATAATGATGACAGTGATGATGATAATGAAGATAAAAATAATGATAATGATAAAAATAATGATAATAATAAAAATAATGATAATGATAAGAATAATGATAATAATAAAGATAATGATAATAAAGATAAAGGTAATCATAATAATAATGATGATAACAATAACAAAAATAATAACAATAACAGTAATAAAAATCACTGTTACAATTATGATCTTAAGTTATTCTTATCATAATTATGATACAATAATAATAATAATAAAAATTATTATTATTATAATAACAATAATAATACTTATATTAATAATGATAATGATAACTATAACAATAATAATAATGATAATAATGATGATAACAATAATAGCAATTATTATAATTATAATAATAATGACAATAATAATAACAATAATAATAATGATGATGATGATAATAGCAATAATAATGATTATTATTAAAATTATAATTACAATAATAACAATAATGATAACAAAAATAAAACAATAATGACAATGATGATAATGACAATAATAATAATAATGATAATAATAATAATAATGATAATGATAATACTAATACTAATAATAATAATAATAATAATAATAATAATAATAGTGGTAGTAATGATAATAATAATAATTATGAGAATAAGGATAATAATAATAACAGTAATGATAACACTGATAATGAAAAATGATAATGATAACACAAAAATGATAATGGTAATGGTAATAATGATAATAACAAGAGTCGTAAAAATAGTAATAATAATAATAATGATAATGATAATAATAATGACGCTGGTGATGATAATGATAATAATAATAAACTTGATGATAATAAAAGTGGAAAAAAATAAGAATAACAGAAGCAATAAGGATAACTATAATAATATCGAATTAATAATAATGTTGGTGATGATAATGATGATAATAATAATGATAACGATAATACTGATGATAATAATAACATCGACAACAAACATAATAATAATAATAATGATAATAATAATAATAATAATAATGATAATAATTATAATAACAATAATAGAAATCGCGATGGTAATGATAATTACAATAATAATAACAGCAGTAGCAATAATAGTAACGATGATAACAATAATGATAATAATGATGATGATATAATAGTAATAATAGTAATAATAATAATGATGATAATGATAATAGTGATTATAATGATAATGATGATGATAACAGCAATGATGACGATAAAGTCTTTAACAACAGGAGCAATAATACCATGGACTTCAAAAACACCAATAATGTCAATGACAGTACTATCAGCAACGCAAAAAAAAAAAAAAAAAAAAAAAAAAAAAAAAAAAAAAAATTAACGTTGACCAATTATTCCACTTAAATAAGAAAAGAAGGTAAGCCACACGTTGCAGCGTCAGAAATAGGAAAGTTCAATACCAGGGATATGGGTTGACGCAAGTCTTGGGCGGGTCTTTCGAACTGGGTATGAACGATGACTCAGAAAGGTCTTCGGGGTAGAATAGGATGCGGTCAAGGGTGATGGTCTTCGGTCAAGGAACTGGGTCAAGACTGCATCAGGTTTCGGTCAAGAGTGCTTCGTGTTAAGGAACGTTTCAGTGGACTTCCAGGATCTTCCGAGAATTGAGTTACACGGGGAAACTCTTAGTGCTAACGTTCCCTGGGAGACTTCGTGGATAGTCCCAGAGCTGTTGAAAGGGCTGCCGCAAACGTTTCTTTTCTCTGAAGATTCTGTGGGTATTTTGGGAGCTGATGAAGTCTCGCGCAAGAACAAGTCGAGGATACACCCTGATAAAGCAGTCGACAAGGTTGGATCACGGAAGTGTAAGGAATCAGCCTAGTAAACCGAGAAGGATCTAGTCAGGGGAAAAAGTAATGGTCAAGGATGTATCATTATATATGACCTAGTATCTGTAGTCATTAAGTTCAGGATCTTACCCAGTCAAGAATAAGGATGCGAATCAACCTAACAGGAAAACTGGTTCAGGCTGATACAAGTGTTGTGTAATAATTATCTGCATCTGATCCAAACGATACTTGAGAAGACTGGTCAGGCAAGCCATAGCACCTTGTTACGGTGCTTCCGAAAGTGATGAAGTGAACATTATGAGCATAAGGACCAAGGCTGGAGGCGGAGGTGCAGGACATGAAGGTTCTGATCAAGGATAGCCGATTTTGCAACTGGACGTAGTCAGGGGAAGGTTTTAGACAAAATTAAATCAAATGAGATATTCAAATACTGGAGAAAACATACACTATATGAATATATACATATGCATGCATACATGCATACAAACACGTGTGTGCGTGTATATACTTATATATACACATATGTATATTATATATATATATATATATATATATATGTATGTATGTATGTATGTATATATATGTATGTATGTGGATAGATAGATAGATAGATAGATAGATAGATAGATACACACACACACGAATGCATACGTATATTTATGGAATATATATATATATATATATATATATATATATATATATATATGTATATATGTGCGTGTGTGTAGATAGACTGATATATATTCAGATATATATTCATATAGTGTAAGTTTATAAATATATATATATGATATATATATATATATACAACATATATATATAAATACATATATACAATATATATATATATATATATATATATATATACACGCATATATGTATGTATTAGCACATATTCAGGAAGTCGCTACCATGCATCAAAGAGCCTTTTATGTAATCAGCTGTATCTCGATACTTCTCCTCCTTCCCCCTTCCCCCCCTCCCCCCCGCCCTTCCCTTCCCCATTGGTTGACGGGAATCCCTGATCAGAGGTTCGTCCAGGAGCTTTTTTTCTTTCTTTTTTTTTAACCGCGCCACGTCCGTCACATGCACTCTCTGTGTTGGTCTCCCGCCTCCGCCACGCTCGTCATTTTCTCGCTGTATCCTTCACATTACATTCTTCCTTTCACTTTATTGTCGCCGTTTTGCTTATCATCTCCGCCACTCTCAGGTATTTCGTAATGTCGGAAACTTATCTCGTTTCTTTGGTCGGGTGTATTATTTGTTTATTTCAAAGCAACTTCCCCTATTTTTTTCTTTTCGTATTTTTCTTCTTTCCTTCCGAATTCATACGCTGATTTCTCTTCCTTTTTTATTCATGTATATATCATCTTTTGAGGTAGTAGACTGTATATGTGTACGTCAACTAAATAAGGCATGGATGAAGATATATCTAATTAACTCTCTGATATGACATCCTCCTCAGAATCGCACGCAACATCCTGTAATGTGGAACCGTTGTTGATTCCCATTCATAACTTTGCCAACATTTGTCACGTGTATCGTCAAAGGCGATTTGGATTCCGGAGAATTACACCTTTCAAAATGGTGACTCTGTAGTACCCAACGACCCACGACACTCATCTTGGAAAACGTTGACCTCGCTATGCTCAGCGACCCACGACTGTCATCATCAAAACCGTGACCTCGGAACATCCCCCGACCCCGATACTGTCATCGTCTCAAAGCTAACGACTCGCTCACATTCACTGTCTCTGTGTCGTCCTTTCCGTCCAATTACAACGTTCTTCACACTTAAGCGATTTCGTCTCACGCATTATCTCTGTCGTGGACGTTTATTGTCTTTCCTGCACTCGCTTCCTTTGTTGTAATCGTCGCCTTTGTCCCAGCTGACGACTCTACCCTTCATATATATTGTTTATTGTTTACAGGTTTTATCTTTCTATTCTGACAAATGTCTGTCTAGATCCCACAGTCTCCGTAATTGGTTTTAATCTAAAATCTCATCTAGGAATTACTGTAGTGCGATTCCTCCTGTTTTCCAAATATCTTCCTCCTACTTCATACCATTCTGTTTTATTACCCATCATTATAATTCTTCCTACGTTAATTCAGGAGATTATCATCCTCTCCAATCATATTTGATATCTCATTCCGTTTAACATCACCAAAATATCATGTAGGAATGCAACAACTTCCTCACTTTTAATCAACATGACGACCGTCAAGTAAATTCCCGAACTCCGTCTAACTAGACAAAGAGGTTCTGAAATACGGCGCCACGTCGCCCTAGATTTGGCCCAGGCAGCTTCGAAAAAATAAAATAGTCTCTCTCTATACAAACACACACACACACATATATATGCAAATATACACACATATATACATATGCATATATATACATATACATATATAAGTACACACACACACACACACACACATAGACACATGTGTATGTATATGCATATATACATATATATATATATATATATATATATATATATATATATATATATACACACACATACATATACATATACATGTACACACACACACACATAAATATATATATATATATACATATATATATATATATATATATATATATATATATATATATGCAGTCTCATCCTACAGTTACCCTTGAAAAGTATATTAAAATAGGCCTATACTTAGGATGATTGTCACAATCAGGCAGCCCCTAACAGTTGGACGAAAACTGTACATTCAGACCTGAAATAAGAACAATGCCGAATATTTCCTGCTGGTAAGGACTAAACATCTCGTGGCAACGTAAATCCCACATATGGTACGGGTGGTAACCAATCGCAGACCACACGGTATCTACCAATCAGCGTCCAGCTCTCGCGGTAAGGTGAGGGGGAGAGCGCAAGGAAGAAGGGGGAGAAAGAGGGAAGGCGTGGAGAAAGATAGGAATTCGTAGGCAAATACGTACATGGACTAACGAGATGCTAAAACATACAGGCGCAAAACTGACTGCTAAAATACTAAAACAAATAAGGGAACGGGGACACCTCTGCACGTCAGCGTGGGACAAGAGACACGAGAGATGTTGCAGACAATCGACAGGCCGCTAATTATGCTCCGTGTAATAATCCCGCAGCACAAAGGAAACATGAACAGAAACCTGGGGAAGTCCACCGCGAAGTGAAAGCCTCTGGGATGTCCGCGACGCTTTCTCTCGCGCTGTGTTTGGGTCGGGGTGCCTGCTGTAGGATAATGACGCCCAATCCGGTACAAAGGGCGTCGTGGCCTTGGGTTTTCACCTGCCGCGGGCACTGTCTCGAAAATGAAAGTGTAAACATATGCAACTTTCGTATCATCTCCACGAAAATGAAAAAGGAAAGCCATCGACAGTATATTTCTAGTCTAACGAGGCCTTTGCAGTGTAATTCCTATGAAAAAAAGGGGGTGCTGTACGTGTATACGCATGTGTGTGTGTGTGTGTGTGTGTGTGTGTGCATTTGTATATATGCATATGTATATTTATAAATACATATGTATATATGTATTCATAGATATTTATATGTATCTATGTATACACATATTTATTTATATATATATATTTATATATACATATGCATATAATAGATACATAGATAGATAGATATAGATACGACACACACACACACACACACACACACACACATATATATATATATATATATATATATATATATATATGTGTGTGTGTGTGTGTGTGTGTGTGTGTATTCATAAACGCATATATATATATATATATATATATATATATATATATATATAAATGCATTTAACAATTATAGTTATAACAGCCCTGAACGCTCTCCGTGCGCCGCGGCACAAAGCGCATTTCCCGTTGCAGTGGCGTGAGATCGACGAACTCCCCGGCCCTCTCAGCCCCCGCGTATTCACCGCCGCGGAGGCATTTCCTCGTTCCAAGCAAGAGGAACGAAGGAACGGCGGGGGTTCGTTCGTCGAGTCTTGAGTTGCAGAAAGGAAATGGAATGGAAAAACCAATTGAGCAGAAGAGAAACTTTGACGTTTATTTGGGAATTTCTTCAGTGCCTTTAGTTGGTGATCTACAAAGTTTATTTTGTCTTTATCAGCTCCGTTCGACGTTACATGAGAAAACTTCAACTGTCTCGTGTGTAAAATCCCAGTGCGCAACTTAGAGGAAATCTCAGTTCTTACCAAAGTCTTTATAGATTGCTTTGTCTTCGACGATTTTTTTTTTTTCTTAATGATTTTTTTTCCAATTGCCTTACCAAGTAATGACATAAAAAACGCGATTATTTTTCCCAGCTGTTAATTACTTGTGATTGGTTTCTTGTCGAGGATGACTTTGATATCCTTCGCCAAAGAGTCTTCAAGCTGTTTAATAACTGACGATGAGTTATGAAACGCGGTCAGATTAGTGCTGAAGTTATCTGTCAATATTCTTGGAAAGTGTGAAAGACGGGAAAGAAGCAAAGATAAAGTGATGGAGTAGGCGTGCGAACTGTGCACTCACACACAGTCAAAATAATGCACACACACACACGCACACGCGTGCACTTACAAACACACACACACGCACATGCACACACACTCGCACTCACACGCACGCACACACCACATATATGTTACATATATACATTATATATATGTGTATACATATATGTGTATATATATATCTATATATATGATATATACATGTATCTCTCTCACACACACACACACACACTCACACACACACACACACACACACACACACACACACACACACACACTCGCACACACACCAGCATGCACACACAAGCATGCACACACACACACACACACACACACACACACACACACACACACACACACACACACACACACACACACACACGCACACACACCAGCATGCACACACACACACACACACACACACACATATGTGTGTGCGTGCATTTGCATATCTACATTCACAATGAACGCATTTACACGTATATTTGCGTATTCGCCTCTCCCTGATGACAGTAATTCACTGCAGTCTGCAAGGCACTGAGCATATTCCTCAAGCAAGACAGAAAGGTGTACACAAGCTGTGACATGGACGAGAGCTTCAGCTTCGGATTTCCCAGGTCCCACCAGCTGCGGTCGTCACCACCAGGCCCGGTCTGCCCCACCCCCTCTTGCCTTCTCGCACACACTGTATACATATACATACACGCGCTCAAACGAAGCTACGTCAAAACACAGCTGTAATAGATATATACCCACGTTATGAACATTAAAAAAAAGAAAACATGGAGATATTTAATTCGCGTAGACAAGACACACAGACAGACTAATCACGCAGGGGAACATAAGCAGATGTACACAAAACAAACATGCTCAAGTAAATGCAAAATATGAATCATCCGTTTCTTGCGACACTGTGAGTGTGAAAATATCTTGCTTGTTATAATCCTGAGAAGCCGAAATTGATGAATACCATGATATACACTCGTTCACATACATACACATTTACTCACACATATATACAAACATCATGGACAATGCTAAATATAAGTAACCTTTCATGACGATGATAATGATGATACGAAGAGTTCCTTCAACAATGAAGATAATTTGATTAAAAAGACATAGGTAAATCAATCAGTCAAACTGCAATGCAGTACACCAGAAAAAGGAGCACCCGAGGTCAGTCTGTAATGCATATCCAGTACGGTTGGCTGACAAATAAACCACAGTCACAGAAAAGGCGTCGCGATTTTGCAAAAGGTGTTTCCAGGTCAAAGGCCTAAACACCACCTACTAAACCCGACTGTTCGTCAAGCAACTCTGCGGCCGCCGGCGGGGGAAAACTGTTCAGTTCAGCAGCCACCGGGCGAAAAAGTCACCCGCGAATGGCTCGTTACTCCCACGCCGCCTGCAACAGCTTCGTTGGCAGTGGGATGCATTTTGTAATAATTGTAGGATTTATTCATGCGTTAATCTTTATGCCATCTCTTCATTTCTTGTGAATTCAGTCTATTCAGGTTCGTTAGTCAGTCCGACCTGGATCGTAAAGCGGGACTGCGAAGGAAAAACAATTCGCTGAACTTCTAAAACCGGGTCCAAGACAGGCAACCTGAAATCGGGGATTACGTCGGCGATGAAAAAAATAGTTGGACGAGAGAGAGGGAGAGAGTTGCATAGTGCATGTAGCATGAGAAAGCAGAAAATGCTACAAACCAGAACCTGTTTTATTTTCACTTGGGTAAAAAGATCTAGGAGTAACAAAATATGCCAGAGTGTATAATATGCTGCCTATCAGTCATCACGAACTGCGCCCTACATGGAGTGACCGGCAGGCTGATGACTTGCTGCAAAATTTATTTGAGGGATCAAGGGCTCCCAAATGAGAGATAATGCAAATTGAAAATCCATAAAAGTCACATACCCAAAGAGCATCGCAGCCGTTGTGGTTTCTCTAAGGGGAATACATAAATTAGATATAAACGAACGATTATGATCAGTGCAATGCGAAGAAAAATGACTAGAAACCGTCGTGGTGAAACATTTTCAACAGATGGTCTAACCTTGGGTTACGGTGGTATAGCCTCAGGGTGATACACCATTTGGAAACATCATCAGTATGTGGTATAGCCTTAGGTTGAAACGCCATTACCGGAAGGGACAACTTAGGAAATAGTGGCTATCATCAACT
>NC_061824.1:5161069-5163569 GCF_019202785.1 Penaeus chinensis
ATGTAATCTTATGCTAAGCGACGCCACGCCCTTGGCCATCTGTGAGTTGCAGAGGGGGGGGGGGGAGAGGAGGGGATAGGGAAGGGGGATGATTATTGCTCTCCCCTAAGCTGGCCGAAATGTCGAACCTTGGTCGTGAGAACTTCCTAGTCGAAAAAAGGACTCAATTGCGGGGAAGTCCTGGCAAAGTAGCGGCGTCCTGGACTAACTGTGCTGGCCTTTGGCTCGCTTTGTCCTGTTGGCAGTCGACAGGCGCGTAGACTGTACACTGTCTAACGCTTTTGCATATCTATTATTTGCTGTATTGTCTCTATTGTTGGCGTCGTTGATGCTGTTAGGTGTTTATATTGCACACTGTTAGAACGCCAGACCCATCGTCCTTGTCGAAATCATTATTATCATTATCAATATAATCTGTTAAACTTCCCTTATCATTCCCGCATAATTATTACTTAATAGATAAAAACTTCTCGACATTATTAGGATCATCATCATCGTTGGTCTTAAACTAGTATTTATCAACTGAAAAAGTCTAAATCAGTCATTGCCGTACGTCTGTTCATTATGCGCTTTGAGAATTACTTTCATCACTGTCTCGCGAGGAAGGACGTCGGCTTTCGTATGCTCGGTGCATTCGGGTCTCTGGCTCTCCCTTCCCTGGTGATGTCCCCGCTCGCCCGCGCCTCCCTGTTATGAGAATGTTATGAGAATGTTAACCCAATGCCGACGGGCATAAGGTGTACGTGTATCCGATGCCCACTGTGATGTATATGAATATATTTACATATATATACATATATATATATGTATATATATATATGTGTGTGTGTGTGTGTGTGTGTGTGTGTGTGTGTGTGTGTGTGTGTGTGTGTGTGTGTGTGTGTGTGTGTTTGTATATGTGTGTGTGTGTGTTTGTGTATGTATGTGTATGTATACTCACATATATCAATATATCTATATCTATTTATACACACACACACACAAATATGCATACATACATATACATACATATATATATATATAGATAGATAGATAGATAGATATATGTGTGTGTGTGTGTGTGTGCCTGTGTATCTGTGTATATACATACATGTATATGTAAATAGATTAGTGTATCTGTATGCTAACTTTTGCTGATTTGTCAGTGTATGATTATGTAAGAATATTTATTTTTGGCTGTCAGACAGTAAATAATAAACCGTTTATCATGTTATCAACATAATTCCTTACTTGATTACAGATGTCACTCCCGTTAGGTTAAGTTCCCTTGGGTTCTAAACTCACGCACACACACACACACACACACACACACACACACACACACACACACACACACACACACATACGCATACGCACGTGATAAGTAGTACGCACCCTTATTTAGTTACGTGTCCTGCATATGAAGCCATTGCCGGTAAAACCCCTTCAAATAATAGGCATTGCAACATGCTATGACAAGGTCGTTCATGATAACAAACGACAGTGGAATTGCCCTCCGTGATTGTCTTCCCTTGCCAGCAATCACAGCCTGAATCCCAGGCTGGTGATTGAGCCATGGAGATTTCAGGGTTATGTAACAGCCTGGTGGTGGTCAAGGCGCGGGGACAACATACAGAGAAATACGAGGTTTAGTAAACAAGTTTTTTTTTTTTTCCTCCCACCGCTTTTTTCCCTCTCGGGTGGGGATCTCTGTTGGATATTCCGAAAATGCGCATGGGTGTAATCATATAGACGTATTTACCCTTCTGCCTATCTCAGTGACGGCTGTGTTTATCGCGTGTTAATTTGAGCCCCGAAACGTTCGTTCGAGGCGTCCTGGGAATTTGCGCGGGAAGATGGCGACATCTTAACGGCCTTCCCATGAGGAGTCAACCACCTTCCAACATCCTCCTGACGTCATAGTGAATTCCCTCATCGAAAACTACTTTTTGCACAGCCGCCATCGAGGTTCCTGTCAAGGCTGAGACGGCTTCTGGCTCGTCATTATCCACGAATGCAATGGAGAAAATACCGTGTCGCCGTGGCCAGATTCTTGAAATGGCCAGCTGGACAAACACGAAAAGGGGAAAAAAGAAGTTATAAAATTGGCAATATAACCTACAACAGGGATTTTACAATGAGTATGCACGGAACGTAATTTGTAGCTACAACAGAACAGTATCAAATACAATGTAAATGCGATATCCTAAATGACGCAATATCGGCCACTCAAGCTTTAAGCACAACCGGAAGTATAGGCAAGGACACGTGCCATTACGGTCGTACAATATTTACAACAACTTCCTTCCTTTTCATCAGAAGTTTTCTCTGTACCAAGTCTTTCAACTTCCCCTCTTAGCACAACACATCTGCAACCACAACCTAACCTATCATTATATGTTGTGGCAAGACGGCAAAAACAAACAAATGAATAGAGGCAACATGGCGACGACGTGTGTGTTGACTGAAAATAGATCACTGTGGTTTTTACGCATCCCAAGTATGTTGATACCATTAAGGG
>NC_061824.1:5241069-5248569 GCF_019202785.1 Penaeus chinensis
ATGAAAATTACTCTCGATCACATGGCAACGTCTCTGTTGGGACGTCGTAGTGACTTTGCTTGATCAAGAATCAAGAGTTCATATCTCTTGTAGTAGATTCCTTATATGATCATTAGCCCCTCTGCTTCCAGGGGGAACGTCCAGGTTCTGGGCATTGAGTTCCTTGGGGGACTGCACTGCAAATTACTGTAAGAAATGTGTTTGCTCTGAAACTATGTGGATGGTTCTTAACCTGATACTTATAAACTATACTCTTCAATTTATTTAAATCAGAAATGGCTTTGATTTACCCTTTCCTCTCCTCCTTCAGGTTATCGTTTTAACATTATTAAAAACCAAAATGAATGAGCTACTGCTTCAGAATCCAGAACTTTTCAAAAGTTGTTTAATTTATCTACCAAACATTTATTTTTCATATTTCATGGATCACATTTGGTCATCAGGAATAATGCTGATGCAGAGAATATTGGAAGATTTATTGTTTTTACATTATTATTAAAAAATGTTTGACATCTTGACCAAGTTAATTTATTTCTTTATTAAGCTTGTGAAGTTGGGTGATTTATCTAAAAGAATTTAAGAACACGAGAGCAATTCATGTGTCAGTGATATACAGTATCCCAATACCACTCATGGGAAAAGAAACATTAAAGATTATTTAATTTGATTTCAAGTGAAGAGATAATCCCTTTTGATATATAATCGAGCTTGGGATTTTCCAGTTATGCATAATTTTTCATATTCTGTAACAAATTTTTGTCTCTTTTATTTCTTGGGTGATTTAAATTATTGGATATATTTCTCTTTACCAGCCACTTTATACATTGTCTTCCATTTTTTCCTTTATACATTGTCTTCCATGTTATTTAATATAATAATTTAGGCATGCATTTCTTTGGGTTGTAAATGAATTTTTTTTTTTTTTTATCTACAACTAATAATTTTTATCAATGATTATGTTTGGTATATTAATGCAAATGGTAGAGAACACGAACATTGTAGAAGGATTAAAAAAATGTTAACAGGATTGTTAATTTAATTTCAATTTAATTCAAGTTATTTGGATATCAATTATGAAGTAGTTCTACCTATAAGGTCAAGCTTTGAAGGAACCAGTCCATGCTTTTACTGAATAATTATTTCCACAAATCATAACTCTTTGCTTTTATGTAGTTAAAGCTCCCATGAAAATGTGTTACTCAATAAAGTTATTGGGTTACCTCAGATCTCAGGCATAAAAATTTCAGTGCTGTCTACTGTGTTGAAAATAGATGGATATTAGAAATATGAGAGTAGTACATTATATCAATATGAAAGTCTTCAATGGTATAATTCTATTTATTTTGATGCATTTTTTTGTTTTGCATATTTTTATGTAATTTCTGTTTATTACTATGTTTATTTCAATAGTTGTCTTTTATGCAAGTTAATGTGTAAATTTATAAGCTAACATTATTTAATTGTTAACAGGATCGGTACACGTTTGCTTTTGGTGGGAGTGATGGAGAGATAGCAATACTAAGTGCCCTAAGAGGAGAATTAGTACGCACAGTTTCTCTTGCTACTCTTAGCTTGGCACGGGCCCTCAATGCCCTTACCTTCTCTCCCGATGGATCTAAGGTAAGAGGGATAGAAATATTTGTTTAGTTGAATATGTATAAAACCTTTTTGTCTTAGTGTTATAGCTAGTTAAAATTTACTTTCTTCTACTACCTGTTCTTTAAATGCTTATATTGAAATTTGCAGTTTCATGGGACAAAGAAATAATATTGTTTCCCTGTCATGAGATTTTCGTTATTTATTAGTGTGCATAGTATTTTCCTTACATTTACTGCAGGTCATTGCAACATCTGTCTCCCGGAAAGTCAGCATTGTGGATGTGGAGAGAGGAACTCCTGTATTGGCATATGATAACTGTGTTAGTCCAGGGGAAGGTCGGCAGCCATTGGTGATGCACCCCGATCTGCCCTATCTCGCTGCCTGCATTACCGTTAATGCAAGGGGGATTACCCTTTTGGATCTCAGGATGCCACTGCCATTAGATTTTATCTATGATGTAAGTTGTTGCAGTAGATATGTTGTAGATTCACCATCCTTACCACAAGTTTGCAAGTCTGTATGACCACAATAACCCTTGTACAAGACAAAAGTATCTATCTTTAGACATCATGGTTTTTGGCTCAATAAAAGTGAATGACTTTGGATTTTATGTCCAGGGCTACAATGTGGTCATAAAGGCAGTCATAATGTAAAAGTTTTATGAAAGAAGGTGAATTTTAGAAGTGTTTGTTGTAAAAATCCAATGTGTATTGCTGTATGGAGTGTAGGCCACTTTGCTAATCTTTCTTGTACTATTAGGTAAATGTTGCTATGTTTAACCTCTTAGTCATAGATACTAAATATGGATTAATGATATTGATTGATTTGAGGAAAGGTTTGTAGGTCTGTTGTGTTTTCTCTTTGTAAAATTAAGAAAATGAGTAGTAATATTAACCCAAAACCAACAGGCATGGCATGTACGTACACGGCATGCCCACTTTGAGTTTACTTTATTTATTGTTTATACAAATAGATGGCTCCACTTGTACTAAGTCACCATTGAGCCAATTATTAGTACTTGTCTCACCTGTTTAACCTTTTCCTTGATTTCCAAAAATATTTTATGTTATCTTATATTACTACTACTAATCAGTAACATTATAGTAATTATAGTATCTTTAATAAAAAATGCAAATTCAAGGAAGGGTGAAATTAGGTAAGGTCACAAGGTCTACTTATTGACTCCTCTGTGGGTAAGCACTAGCAGAGCCATCTATGTGCAGAGACATTTCTTGTTATCATTGTATTTATAATTAGATGCACATGTATGTTAGAAATGAATTGATAGCAAATTAGCAAACCCTCAAATATGATTAAAATTATTTTTTTTCTTTTATATGTGTCCAGTGATAAGAAAGTCTGCCACTAAGTAATTCTGTTAAATAGCTGTATTTTTTTACATTCTCATAATTATGATGCACATGAACTTAATTCTATAAACTTTTATTTTATTTTATGTATAGTCTTTATTCATTTCAATTTTTCTCCATGGATTTTGTTCATACTATTATTTTGGTCCTTTAGCATGCTATTAGTTACAGTTTTTTTCCATGTTGTTTATTGACTTTGCAATGGAGGCCTCTCTTCCAGCCCATCTGATGAGCAAAATGCATAGACACTATGACGAAGAAATTGCTAAGTGGATTATCTTAGCTTAATAATACATCACTTATTACTAGTGAAAACATTATGCAGTTTGGATGAAATTCTTTTGGCAAGTATTTGAATGTAGTAAAGTAAAATTGCATCACTTACTAACACAGAATGTTAAGTAAGGAACATGTCTTGTGCGTGAGGAGGTTAACATGCGGCTGCTATAATAAGCAAAAACCAACAAGTTGTCTTGCTGTGAAATCCTCATGGACATACTTTGTATTTTGTTGGGACTACCCCTGAGCTTTAGAGTGAGCAGTTGAAAAGCATGAATTCAATTTATTTTAACTGGATGCAATACTGATAAGTCATAGATTGCATATCATAAAGTACATCTTTATCATTTTGTAGAATGTATTCATGTAAATTGACTTGAAATTTGGGATTTTATTAGTAAAAAGTGCACTAGTCTCCATTTCATTAGATATGTTTGATACTACATAGTATAAAGAAAATTATATAAAAAACAAAATTATACAGAAGATGCTGTTTTTCACTGTATTAATGGAGTATCTGACATGAAATTGTTCATTTGGTACCATGGCAGTAAAGATACTACTTAAAGCCATTGTAGTAATTGTTGTTTTCCTTTATTTTGCAGTTACATGAGGACAGCATAAATGACCTGTGCTTCCTGGATGGGTCATGGCCATGGGGCTCAGGGAAAGCTGTGTTAGTTTCTGGGTCTTCTGTCGGTCAGGTGAAAGTGAACAGTGTGGATGGACGTCCCCTGTGTGCCTTCACTACAGAGCCACCTGTGACTTGCCTGGCACCATCCCCAGAGCCATACAACACCACTGTATCCCAGGGTTATCCTAGTGAGTATTGTTGAATAAGTGTAATGCTATTGGTTCTTGAAGGGAAGTGTCTTCCAAATCAGAGAAGCATGAACTCTTTTGCTGGTGATCCTGGAGTAATTATATGACACTCTCTTGTTGGTTAATCATCTGAATCAATGAGGAATGGATCTAAACTGAGATTACTACAAATCTTCAAGTATACTTTAGAGCAACATGTGAAGGTACATTGATAAAGAATGGGATAGTCTCAGGCTTTACAAAATAATATTATAAATATTCAGGACCCTCAGCAGTTGAGTTAAATCATAGGATGAACTTTATGAATTTAAAATCCTTTATCATTGTTGAGGAATTATTTAACCTGAGAACTGAACAATTAAGAAATCTGGCCATCCACGTGAAGTGAAAAAATTATGAAGGTCCCAGTTTTCAGAGCTATCTGAGACAAGAACTATAGCAAATGCGATAAGTAGTTATATAGCTGGGTAAAATAGAAATCTTTTACCCCTGTATTGTCATATTACCAGATGTCAGGTGATGAGTCATCATGTCATAAGTTCATATGGTGCTAGCCAAGATGAGGTCATGCTTGCCCAGCCACAAGCCAGACAGTAGTTCTGTGTTCACTAATATATGCCCATCTTTGGCAGACTTTACAGGAAATATGCCAATCATTCTTATTTTATCCTATTTTTCAGTACATATCCTGCTGTGAATGTAATGACATAAAATGAACAGGCCAAATAGATTTTTAAAATATACGAATCTTAAAGTTAGTGGATGAATAATGAAGGAAACTTACTTTGTTGCAGAAAAATCTTTATCCGTGATTTTTAAAAATATAACAGGATTAGATGATCTCATTTTCATTTCCTAGAAAATAGACTATTTGGTAATATTGTTTTATTCTTTCTCTTATAATTCTCTTCACATGTTACTCAAGCTTATATGTAATAGTGCACAGTAGTGTTGCCATATTTAATGATTTTATTTAAATCCACATGCATTAGCTGAATAAGTTTTTAGAAAAACATTAACTACTTGATAGTTCCTGTACTATAAATCTTACATAATATCATATCTTAAGAAAGTCTCATATAGATTTAAATAATAAGGGCCATTTCACAATTTTCAGGTGTGATGATGGCAAGCACAGGTGAAGGCCTAGTCTGTTGGTGTGTAGGTGAACGTCCCTGGAAGTGGGAGAGCAAACAAGTGAGTCCCAGCCGTGTATCTCGCATGAAGTACACTCACAGTGGAGGTCTCCTCTATTCGGCTCAAGGTATGTTCCTCAGTATAGTTGTGCAGAAAACAAATGTATAATAGATATTAATGCCTAATGAATATACAAATAATGGAGAAAGAATGTGCATATATGGTATACATGTTATTGATTACTCTGTACAGGTCGTTCAGTAAACAGATATCGGCGATATCCAGAGAGTCACCAGTGTGTTGGTGAAGTGTACGCCCACACTGCTCCGATCTTGGATTTGGATTTATCTCCATATAATGAATGTATCCTTTTAGTGCGTACGGTTTCTTCCTCTGAAATTGAAGTTAGTTTATTTTGGTATTTCCAGCTCTTTCAAGGTTTGTCTTTTCTTTCTCCCAAAATACCTTCATTATGGTTTTATTTATAATTATTTATCAGTTAATATCCCTTGTAATATATTATGGTACATCACATTATAATGGGTCAACACAGCAGTTCCAAGGTATAGAAAATTTAATCATAGCATCTACCAACAGCATGTCACAAAATTTTGAATGGAAGCCAAAGTAGAAAAGGTTGTGAGCAATGTTTTGAAATTAGGATCTTTCTTCTCACCAGCATTATTAGCATCTAGTTCAGGGGTGTCAAACTCAAAACTCTTTGAGGGTGAATTTTAATATCAGCTACTGTCTTGAGGGCCAACAAAGGTACATAAATGGTTCCCCAGGATTACGTCATTAATATTCCGTACCTGTATGTAAAGTTCTACTTATTCAGTTTTAAATAATGACATTAACCCAACCACCCCTTATTTATGTTATGTCCCCTGTAGTTTTTTGTGAATTTTGTTACATCAGATGGCTCCACATGTGCTCAGCCAGCAGAAGTCTATCAGTAGTTCCTAGTGACCTATCTTGATTTCCCAATTCCTTGAATTGGCGGGAAAATGTGTTTCTTTTTAATACAATTGATATCGCTACTGTTATTATTGTTAATAATGTTATGATTATTATATTGTTATTAAAATCTTGACAACATGACTATGAAATCATGCAAAAGACCCTTTCCAAAAGTCAAGGAAAAAGGTAAACAGGTGAGATAGGTAGGACTAATAACCGACCACTTGTAGAGCCATCTATGTGTAAATACAATAAATAAACTTGTATTACAGTGGGCATGGCATGTATTCTTGCCATACATTTTAATTGGGTTAATAGTAGTGTAGTGCAATATTCATGGGCTGCTGAAGTTAATTGTACAATTTCATTTTTGTATTTAAATAGAAGAGGTATAATTTACCTTGGCATATACATACTGCCATGCAACTTGCATTGTTTACTTTAATTTCCAATAACTGCACTGATAAAAGTGCCTTTTCTTCTGTGTAAGATGTTATGGCTTCACTCTTGCTTTAAAACTATTAAACAATTTTAATTTTATATGATCTGCTTCCCCCCATTATGATAGCAGTATTGCTAACAATAGCACTATGAATTAAAATATTACAATTAAGAATATTTTTTTTTATGAAGTCCCAGTATATTAATCATATATTAATTTCCTTCGTGATGATCATATTTTCATAGGCTAATCATTATTCTTGTCACCCTGTGGAAAATTTAGTACCATCACAAAGGCCACATTTGGCCCATGACCCATGAGTTTGACATTTCTTTTTAATTTCTGATCATCCTAAAAGACGAAGGACTAGCTTAACTAATGTAAAACAGCCTACTGTACTACTGTAAGACTGAAATAGCAAATGTGCTGCAGGCCACATCTTTGACACCCCTGATCTAGATCTTTTACTTCTTTACCATAAAAGTCAAGTTTATTATACAACCTTGGAAAGGAAACAAAATACCAACTTGAAAAGTGATTTCCATTTCTATCCTCTTGGGATGCAGTGAATAAGGTTAGTTGTATATGTTTCCCTCTCCTAAAAGCAAAATCATCCATAAGCTATGTGTTAGATACTAGTTAGACACTAACTAGTTCATGTAAAGGAAAACTGATCTGGGGATAATTCATGAGGGAAATAGTTGGAAAGGCAAAGTGTCTGTTTCATGTGTGACTTCTGAAGTTATTAATTTTTATTTAGTTATTGTTGGATAAGTCACATTCCTTTGGTATCAAAAATGTATGAAATGTTTATCATGGACCTTCCCCATGAAGTTTATAATGATGGAGAGACCTGTTCTGTCTGACCATATTTACCCTTCCCCCATCAGT
>NC_061824.1:5286069-5288569 GCF_019202785.1 Penaeus chinensis
GGGGGGGGAGGATCATTTGACAACTTGTGGGCGTACTCCACCCCCCCCCTCCTCTCACGACCCCCGCTGCGGTGATGGACCGATATTCGCGGAGACGGACTGGTGTAGGGAGTAGGCGTGTCACCGTATTTAAATGTCTGGGTTGTGTTCTGCACGATAGTGTTATTTTTCATTGGACTTTTATGTGGTGTATAAAGCTTATATCAGCATTTTTAGAGAGTATAAATGTGTGTAAGTTATATGCACATGTACTGGAATATGTACACGCACCACTTGCACACGTACACGACACGCACACGCGCACGCACACGCACACGCACACGCACACGCACATGCACACGCACACACACACACACACACACACACACACACACACACACACACACACACACACTCAATTATTCTGTCAGTCTATGCCTGTCTTCCCCCTTCACTCCCACTCGTCCCCACCCTTCCCTCCTCCCTCCCCACCCCTTCATCCTCCTCCCCTACCCTGCTAGCCATCACACTCGACCTAGGTAGGCGGCTGTTGACGCCCACGCCCCGAGCGTAGACACTTCCCTCGTGGTGCCCCGCCCCTCTCCGCAGACAGCGATTACCCCCTTCTGCCCTGACCCCTCGCCGCCCTCCTTTTGGCACGGTCTCCAGCAGGAGGACCCGCTCCCCGCCGCGGGTCGCTGCACTCGGCTATCCGTCCGCCTGAAATCTCGCACCTCATGTACTTATCCCCGACCTCATGTAGTTTCCCTTCGCGCTCGCTTCCTCATAAATTAGGGCCTTACGTCGCGCGCCTCCCGGTCAGCCGAGGATCTCCGTCCCTTTCTTCTTCTTCTTCCTCTTCCTCGGGCTCTCCTGTCCCCAGCAGCTGTTGCCTCTTTTATCATTGTTACACCAGAATAAACCACGAACTAATGGGATTAGATGTTTTCCGCTGCTTAAGAGCGTCTTCCCTTCCGAACGAAGTGAAATGAATAGCTCCTCTTCTCCGCTCCTCTCTCTCTTCTCTTCTTTTCGCTTTCTTCTCTTCTCTTCAATTCTCTTTCTTCTCCTCTCTTCTCTTCTCTCCCCTAACCTCTCCCCTCTCTCTCCTCCCTTCCTCTGTTTCTCTCTCTCTCTACTCCCTTCCTCTGTCTCTGTCTCTCTCTCTCCTCCCTTCCTCTCTCTCTCTCTCTCTCTCTCTCTCTCTCTCTCTCTCTCTCTCTCTCTCTCTCTCTCTCTCTCTCTCTCTCTCTCTCTCTCTCCCCCTCCCTCCCTCTCTCTCTCTCTTTTTCGCTTTCTCTCTGTCTCTGTCTCCGTCTCTGTCTCTCTCCCTCCTTCCCTTTCCCTCTCCCTTTCCCTTCCCCTCTCCCTCCCCCTCCCCCTCCCCCTCCCCCTTCCTTCCTTCCTTCCTTCCTCCCTCCCTCCCTCCCTCCCTCCCTCCCTCCCTCCCTCCCTCCCTCCCTTCCTCCCTCCCTCCCTCCCTCCTTCCCTCCCTCTCTCTCCCCCTCCCTCTGCAGTGTTTATTGTGCCATTGCGTTTTTGTTACCGCTGAGCCCGACACCGTATTTAACTAACGCCCATTCCCATAGCAGGTAAAAAAAAAAAAAATAGGCAGAAGTCCTATCTTTCCTCCGGCCAGAACTTCTGTCTTCCATTCCTTCGCCTTCTTCATAAGACAAATAAACTTCTCAAATCCAGACGGCGGAGGAGGACGTAGAAGGTTCCACCCACTCGCTATTGTTTCTCGTGCTCACTAATTGGGATCGAGTCTGCCTTTACATTTTACCTATATTGTTATTTCATTCATATAGGTTCAGTTAGTTTAGTTTTTATTATCTTTAACTCTTTGTTCAGATGTTTTTCGTTATTTCATTTATATAGGTTCAGTTATTATTTTTTTACTGTCTTTTGCTCTTTGTTTCGATGTTCGTTTTATTTTCTTTGGCTTAAAAAAATGCGCCTGGTTTGTTGTTTTCTGTCCCGGTGATTAAACGTAAGAACTGTGATGGTTCTTGGTGTTCTGTATACGTTGTGACTGGCTTGCTTGATGGTTCGTTGATGCTAATTGTTGTTTCTTGTTTACGTTAGGTGGATCTGTAAACATGTTTTATACATTCGCCCTTATTATGCTTGTGAACTTTATAAGGTTATTACACAGACTAGACAGATGCTGCAGCTGCCACTGAAACGTATATCTGCTTTAGAAAGGTCATTTGGAAGGATGTGATTTGCATACATTTTGATGGTAAGAGGATTTCGTATTACGAAATGCAGGAGTAACTTCATTGTTATTATATATATGTGTGTGTGTGTGTGTGTGTGTGTGTGTGTGTGTGTGTGTATGTGTGTGTGTGTGTGTGTGTGTGTCCTTACAGAATGTATGGTACAAAATCACTGTTTTTTTCGAGAAGTTGATAAGAAAATGTAGAGAAATGGCGAGGAAATGGTATCTGGTGTAAACACGGCACAAACTGAGATCAGAGATGCCCTTGGAACTAAACTGATGAAACATTGGCCTTAT
>NC_061824.1:5293569-5296069 GCF_019202785.1 Penaeus chinensis
CGGGTCTTGGGCGAAAATTGCTACTTTTAACTGAAAGATTTTTTTCCCCCTCGAAAAATATCCTCCGCGAGGAGTCGGGGACACAAACCGCCGAAAAAGGGGTTGTCGTGGCGCGGGCTGGCGCACAGGCGGGCAAGTCCGTCGGGAGAAGCGCGGCACCGAATCCAGTTATGAAGACATTTTATCCATGTTGTTGCCAAGTTAGTGAAATGTTCCATTACTCCGCGTCAGCAGGTTGCCGCTTGCACAAAGTCTCCCCAAGAGATGTTGCAGCTTTCAGACACTTTTTGATGGCGGGCAACTTCGACTTCAACATTTTTTTTCTTGCATTATGAATATGACATTTATGTGGATGTGGATGAACGTTCTTTGGGAAATCAGAGTGTATTTGATATAAAACGTTTTTTTTGGAGGGAGTCATTTCGGGTTCAAGTGTTCATCGGTGAACATTCCAAACAGCTGGAATGTGCACATCATCTCCTGTACACAACGTACGCAGAATCTCATTTGCGAAAAGTTAGCGCATCGATCCCGCCCATACAAACCCTCTAAAAAAGAAAAAAAGACGAAAATATAGAAAGAGAAAGCAAGAAAAAAATCCTCCGGCGCCCGCAGTTGCAGCACCCATTCATAATCCCGTATAAATGCAGTCTCACCGCAGGCACAGTTATTCACGTCACTCCTCCGCAATTTCCCCTTGCCGCTATTACGCCATCAGCTGAGGTAATGTCCTAACAGCTTTCAAATTAACTCGCCCGACCTAACCAAGCAGGAGCTGTTGATGGCGAGGGACGGCGGCCGCTTTGTTCTTTTGCAGCAGATCTCGGGGGCGGATTTCGCGGTTGGCTGGGGGGCGTCGTTTGTTTATTGGTTGTTTGGGTGTCGCTTACGGACAGACTTACAAAGAGTCGGAGAGTGTAGGGTGTATATATATATATATATATATATATATATAAATATAAATACACACACACACACACACACACACACACACACACACACACACACACACACACACACACACACACACACACACACACACACATATACACATACATACATGTGTGTGTGTGTGTGTGTGTGTGTGTGTGTGTGTGTGTGTGTGTGTGTGTGTGTGTGTGTGTGTGTGTGTGTGTTGCGTGTACGTGCGTATGTATGTATATGTACATATTTGTGTATATATGCATATATACATATATACATATACATATACATATACATATACATTTACATATACATGTATATCTGTGTGTATATTTATTGTGTGTACACACATATATGTATGTATTTGAATATACACATACATGTACAGACACAAACACACACACACACACACACACACACACACACACACATCTGTGTGTGTGTGTATATATATATATATATATATATATATATTTTTTTTTTTTTTTTTTTTTTTTTTTTTTTTTTCAACAGCATTTCAGTCCACTGTAGGACACAGGCCTCTCTCATTCACCATTGAGAGGTTATTTGGCAGTGCCACCCTTGCCTGATTGGATACCCTCCCTAATCAACCGCGGTTCAGCTAACGACACCTGCGTTTGACTTCTCAAGGCGATATGTCGTTTTCTCGGGCTCGAGCTAACAATCAGAGCGCAGGCATTTTTACGATCGCCGCGACGGGGAATTGAACTCGTGACCACGAGGGTCGGAGTGCAGTGCTCTAACCACTGGACCATCGCGGCAGTCATATATATATATATATATATATATATATATGAATGGTAAGGCACTCTTCCGTGTTGATACTATGATAGAAAAACTCACTATGCAAAAACTAGATTCATTGAAAAATGGGACTACAATTTCGAAATCCACCTAGATTCCATTTTTAGGTCCGAAGATGGAATCTAGCCGGATTTCGAAACTGGAGTCTCACTTTTCAATAAATCTATTTTTTTGCACTGTGGGTTCTTCTACCTTATACATATATACATACATACTATTTATTTATATATATATGTATGCATGTACATATATGTATATATATGTACATATGTATACACATATATATATATTTATATATATATATACATTGTATTTGTGTGTGCGTATATATATATATATATATATATATATATATATATATATGTATATATATGCGTGTGTGTAGGTAGGTTGAATATGAAAAAGTATAGATATAGTTAGATAGATAGACAGGTAGATAGATATAGATATAGATATAGATAGATAGATAGGTTGATAGATAGACAGATAGAGATATAGATGTAGACATAGATATAGATGTAGACATATATAGATAGATATAGATAGATAGACTTATAGATAGATAGATGGATATATAGGTAGATATATAGATAGAGAGATGGATAAAGTGACAGATAGATAGATAGATAGATAGATAAAGTGACAGATAGATGGACAGAAGGATGGATAAAGTGACAGATAGGTAGACAGAGAGATGGCTAAAGTGACAGATACGTAGACAGAGAGATGGATAAAGCGATATAGATAGACA
>NC_061824.1:5308569-5311069 GCF_019202785.1 Penaeus chinensis
CCCGCTATAGGCCTACGAGGTAAGTCAAGCTTGATAGATTCTTGGAAAGGTGTCTTGTTGGAGGAATCTTTTTTACAAATGTAATTTTATATGGTTGACTTGTGTGGTAGATCGCCATTAAACATTTCTAATTTGTCATTTTCTTATTTCAAGATTTAAGTTACATATTTCTATGTATTTGTTTTTTGATATGTTTAACCCTTGTATTGTTAGTAAAAAACATAGTTAAGGAAATTTTAAAAGGTGAAAAAGTAATGTGTATTCAGAAATAGAGAATTTTGATATGCTAAGACAATATTTTTCGGTATTTAAATGATAATGAAGCAAATAGACAAACAAACAAAATAAGTAAGAAGATTTTAGAAACGCCAGCTGTTACCATCCATGTGTCACTACTTTTTCTCCTGGATAAGAATGATTAACAACATTTTAAGCCATTCATACAATATAATTTTAAATATGATGTAACCCACTGTTTTGATTGTCAAATTAACAACGCTGAGCATCAGTAAATCATTATTTATAATACTAATACTGTTTCCGGGAAGTTTTGTTCAGTTCGTGAATATTTCGTCTGTGATGCCTGTATAACACTTTAATTTGCAGTGGTTTATGTGAAGATATTTGGAAAACGTTAATAAGTAATTAGAATTATGTAAATGAATTACAGAATTTATAATTTGATTAAAACAAAATATATCTGAAATGCTTGTTTTTCAATAAACACCGAATGACATGAATTAAATTTTATTTCGCTCTCGATTATCATTAATCTGTCGGAAGTATGCGCTGCTGTTCATAGCATCGCGTGTAAAAAAATGTTTTTTAGATGAACTATTTGCTTTATTATTTTTTTTAACGGATTCTGGAAATATCTCCTTTACTTTGATGATTCCTGAAGATTTTGCTCTTTGTGATCAATTCTGATGCACTGCTCGGGCATCATTGATCATTCAACAGGAATATATATATATGATTCATTGGTAACAGAAAATCTACTTATCATGGATATGAAATGACAGTAACTTCAGTAATAACCAATATATTACTATTAAAAACCGATATGAAATGAGCACATCGCTAGTACTATCTGGACAGAGCTCATAGGAGACTTGGATTGATAAGAACAGAACGAGTAATGATACAAAACGCAGACTTCTTTGATTTTCTCCACCTCCTGCTTGTATTTATTTTTATTTTCTATTTTTAGCTTATCTCTCTCAGCCTTTATATCCTTCTTTATCCCCTCCTCCCTTATTTTATCCCCTGTAATGACAATGATGCTGATGGTAATCATCATTATGCTATTGGTGACAAAGTAATAGAAGTAGAAGTAAAAATGGAAACAATAAAGCACCTCTAACAAATAGTAATAATGATAACAATGCTGATAATGACAGCAACGATGGTAATATTACTAGTGGTCGTGATAGTGAGATTAGTATAAATAATCGCAACGGATGTGATGTTTTTTGCCGATGCTTAAGAAAAGAATTAAGAATAGAGATATAATGGTCGTGATGTCGATAACAGATTGAAAAACAACAACAATGGTAACTCTTCCGATCTGTTCCTCGCGGTCAAACTAGGCACCGAGCGGTCTGAGATGTCACCTTTCTCCGGGAGAAATGACAGTCATTTTAACAAGCCGCGGCCTCGGCGAACGCGCCCCCAGGCTTGAATACAAATGAAGAATACATTATAATAATAATGGGCGAGTTCGACATGCCCGTGGCCTTGGTGTCGCCGGCTCGGGCTGCCCGCTGTGTGTGCCGAGCTCCTCTCCCCGCCGCATTTTGTTGCAGCTGCATATATGCTCAGCGAATTTTGGCTGCATTACGTAACCCGGTCCCGCTCTATGGTTTCTGGGCATGCATGTGTGCCTGTGCGGGCGTGTGCGTTCGATCGCTTACACGCGCGAGGGGGACTTGTCGTTTGGGAATGCATATACGTATTTACATATATATGCATTTATTGTTCGAAAAAGTGCATGGGTGTATGCAAATAGTCACAAACTTCCATTTGAATAAACCAGGTTGCGCACATGCACGCTCACGATTGCATGTATGTACGCTTGCAGCCACGCACGCAATTTCCCCCAACCCTCACACATACACGCATACACACATACACACACACACACACACACACACACACACACACACACACACACACACACACACACACACACACACACACACACACACACACACACACACACAAAAGCACACCCCAAAAACACACAACACAACACATAAACACGAGCGCGCACACACAAAAGGTACATCACAGTTGCTGAGTATATTTATGAACGAAATTAACGTAACGAGGACGCGTAGGGGCTGCCAAATTAGGGAAAGGAGAGGGCGAGCAAAACGAATGCATTTAATCTCTCTGCAGATATGAGGTAACGCGCGAGAGAGACGCTAATTCATTGTCAGACATATTAATCAGCCTCGGGGATCGAGGGAGGGGGAATCAAGAGAAACAATCAAGGGTG
>NC_061824.1:5333569-5346069 GCF_019202785.1 Penaeus chinensis
AGTAGATGGAGGAGGAAGCGATAGACTGAGCTGTCCTTTCCCCTCTCTCTCTCTCTCTCTCTCTTTCTCTCTTTCTCTCTTTCTCTCTTTCTCTCTTTCTCTCTCTTCTCTCTCTTCTCTCTCTCTCTCTCTCTCTCTCTCTCTCTCTCTCTCTCTCTCTCTCTCTCTCTCTCTCTCTCTCTCTCTCTCTCTCTCTCTCTCTCTCTCTCTCTCTCTCTCTCTCTCTCGCTCGCTCTCTCTCTCTTTCTCTCTCTCAATTTCATGGACATAAAATAGGTCTCAATCAAGTATTACATTAATTTGAGTATTATTTGTTAATTGCTGTCACACAATTCGTAGGTTATAGACAACTCTTAGCGATCAGAAAGTATTTGTTTACATATTTGTACACCTACGGTACAGCCACACATACACCCTGACACGCACAGACAAAACGCCAACCTTTTATTATCCCGAGCGTCGTTGATAACCCCGGCGTGAGGCTCCCATACCACGGCCATGCACAGAGCTGTCACAAACGTCAAGAGTTGTCAAGTGTTGTCAGTGTTGCGCCTGCTGGTGTCAGAATTGGGAGCGATGCGAATGTTTTTGTTTGGAACGTTGTCGGATAAAAGAGATTTCCAGCCTCCCCCATCCGCACCCCACCCCCCCACCCCCCATTATCACATGCATTTGGGCGTCGGGGGAAGCTGCTCGTCCATTACCGGCTGGGAGGATCGTGTGCTGAATATTCCTCGGGTGTTATGCTTACGTCTCAACCTGCGACCGGGTCCTGTGATCACGCGCGGGGGTGGGGGGTGGGATGGGGGTTTAAGTAGCGATACTTGCTATTTATACATACGCACGCGGCCAATCAACACACACACACACACACACACACACACACACACACACACACACACACACACACACACACACACACACACACACACAAACATATATGCATTGATTTATGTATTCATAGTGTATACATATGTGTACAGATATACATATATACATACATCAAAGCATGTATCTGTATATGCTATGTGCATATATATCGTTATTATTAGAAACTACTTGTTTGTGTATGTAAAATGAGTTTTGTCATATGAAACAAACTGGCTAGAGGTGTTGAAAAAGAAAATATTTTTTACAGCTATCTCCCCTTCTGTCAACAAAAGAGTCTATGCTTTATTTCAGTAAAAAAGAAGAAGAAGAAGGAGAAACAAAAACGATCTGAAAATTTTACATAGTTGGGTTGACAAGTTCGTTTCATAGACCGCGACCCTCAAAAGGATGGATTTAGGCGGTATTGTTGTTGAATTTATATAATCTTAGGTGAAAGAAAGATAGAGAGAGAGAGAATGGAGAATGAAAAGGATACGGGAGGCTTTAAACAAGAGTAAATGGATAAATGAACTGAGTTAGCTAATGAAATATGATCACATAAATACGCCAGTTAACTAAAATTATGGTTGATACAAACTGAGAGTGAAAAATAAAATGAAAGAAACGGCCCCACACAAGCATCAGATAAAAGGCAGACAGTACAAATCATACACTAACAAGGGAAATACATATTTTATGCATCGCCCTGTACCGACCAATCTGATCCTCGCAGGGGAGAGACACACATCCTCTGACGTGTGTTGGTGACGTCACGCGCTTACCTCCCCACAGCTAGGCTCGTTTGTCTTTGCTGTTGTTTTGGTTTTAGTTGTTGTTTGTTGTTGTTGTTGGTGGAGGTGGATAATGGAAGAAATAGGAATGGATGACGTGGAAGGGAGGAGAAAAGGGAGCTGGGAAATGAAGAAGATTGGGAGACTAGGAAGGGTGGTAAGAAGTGGAAAATGAACGGAAGGAAAGGAAAGCGTTTTATAGTATTATAAGAATATATATTTTAATAATTGAAACAGAAGGACAGGAAGAGAAATTAGAATAGCAAACTATATAAACAAACAATGAACGAGGGAAATGAGAGGGGAAAGGAGGAAAAGAGAGTAAAGGAGAAGGAAGAAGATCTAAAAGAGAGGGATAGACAGGAAAGTTAGAAAGAAAATAGAAGAGTCGAAAGAGAAATGGAAAAGAAAAAAAAAAGAGCGAAAAAAGGGAAATGAAAAACGGAAGGGGAAATTAAGAGAAAAAAAAGAAAAGAAGACAAAAGATAACGGGGGAATTAAGAAAGAGAGGGAAAGGGAAAGAGAAGAAGATGCAGAAGAAAGAGGAAGAAGAAAAGAAAAATATCGACAAAACTGAAAGGGAAAAAAATAGAGAAAGACGAAGGAAAAAAGAGGCAACAGAAAGGGGGAAAATATGAAAGAAAGAGAGAAAGGGAAAATAGGAAAGACGGAGGCAAAGGGACAGAGGAGGAGGAGGAGAAGGGTCGCCATTGTTCTTATTGGTTATTGAGGGAAAATGACGCGGCGGCCTTAAGGGGCGGATTGAATCGCGGTCCAGACGATCCTTTGTGGCAAAGAAAGGATGGCATTATAGGTCGAGTGAGGAATATTATTTTGGTGTCCGAGGGGAAGGAAGGATAGCCTTGAGGAGGGGGGGGGGGAGGAGGAGGGCAGGTAGGAGGGGAGGAGACATAGGACGTTTAAGTGAAGGGACAGACGGGGGGAAGGGGAGGGGAAGGGAGCGAGGGAGGGAGGGAAGGGGAAGGGGAAGGGAAAGGAAGGGGGGGGGGGCTGCTGGGTTCTCGGAAGCAAAATGTTGGCTTTGTTAGGCTCAGTGTGTGAGAGAGAGAGAAAAAAGATAAACAATAGGTATTTAGTGGTGTTAGTAAAAATAAATGTGTTATTTTCAAGTGTTATTTCAGGTCAGTAGTTGGTTGTTCTAATGTTCTTTGGTGGTGTTCTTGTTCATCTGCGTGTTCTAGCTCCTTAAGAGATCACCGTGGGACGTGGAAGACCGAAGAAAATCAAGTCAATATTGCGTTCGATTATGTTGATAGGATTTATGCTAATAATGGAATCCTTTGTGTCCGTGTTGGGAAGCGGAGGGGGCGGGGGGGGGACCTCGGCTGAGAGAGGAGGTTGAGGCCGAGTGGAAAAGAGGCTATTTTCGGCCGCTGCTAACGGATATGTCTGTGGGTGTCTATCTATCTATCTATCAATCTATGTATATATGTATATATATGTATATATATACATATATATACATATATATACATATATATGCGCGCGCGTGTCTGCGTGCGTGTGTGTGTGTGTGTGTGTGTGTGTGTGTGTGTGTGTGTGTGTGTGTGTGTGTGTCTGTCTGTCTGTCTGTCTGTCTGTTGTCTGTCTGTCTGCACGTCCTTTAAAGTAATATAGCGTACCATATAAGTGCATTAAAAAAAATGAAGAACAGGGAAAGGAAGAAAATGAAGGCGTGTTTAGAGAGATGGAAAAAGAGTGAGACATGAAGAGAAAGAAAGAATTGGCAGGAGTGAAAGGGAGGGAAAGAAAGAAGACTAATGAGTAAGAGTATGAGTGCATGTCAGCATGAGAGAGAGAGAGAGAGAATGAAAGAGAGAGAGAGAGAGAGAGAGAGAGAGAGAGAGAGAGAGAGAGAGAGAGAGAGAGAGAGAGAGAGAGAGAGAGAGAGAGAGAGAGAGAGAGAGAGAGGGAGAGAGAGGGAGAGGGAGAGAGACGAAGAGAGACAGACAGAGAGAGAGCAGACACACAGAGACACAGAGAAAGAGAAAGGGGGATCGGCAGAGACAGACAGAAGCAGAGGCAGATACAGAGAGGGTAGATGGGTAGTAGCGTGGCGGGGGGGGGGGGGGGGGTCATCTTTTGCATATGCAGAAGACACCGGCGAATGGCACCGTTGCGAAGAAGGCGATCCCTCCGCGCTGCGCTCCCGTCGACCGTTTACATGAAAAGCAAACAAATGGCTATTTAATTTCCGCAAGCAGAGCGAGTGAAGCCATGACAGCTTTAACCCTCCTTCAGGCAGTCAGAAGAAAGGCCGGAGCTCTAGGCGACGACCCTGAGCTTCACCCTGAATAACAAGCTGAATAAAAGCTCCAAGCACACTTGATGCGAGGGAGAGGGACAGGGCTAGGGATAGGAAGAAGGAGGAGGAGCGCGAAGGAGAGGGAGAGGGAGAAGAAGGAAGAGGGAGAGGGAAGGGATAGGGACAGGAAGGAAGGGGAAAGGGAGAGGGAAGGGACACGGACATGGGGAAGAAGAAGAGGAGGAGGGATAGGGAGGGAAGGTAGAGTTGGAGGAGGGGAAGGGACAGGGACAGGGAGAAGGAGATGGAGGAGGAGGGAGAAAGAGAGAGGAAGGGAGGGGGAAGGGAGAGGGAAAGGGTAAGGAAGAAAGAGAGGGAGAGGGGGAAGAGGAGGGAAAGGGAGAAGGAGGAGGAGGAGGAGAGATAGGGAGTGGACGGGAAGGAACAGAAAAGGAAGAATCAGGAGGAGAGGGACAGAGACAGCGAGAAAGGGATAAGGGCAGGGAGAAGGAAAGAGAGGGAGAGATAGGGGAAGAGGGAGGAGGAAGGAGATAGGGACAGGGAGAAGGATGAGGAGGAAGAGAGGGAGAGGTAGGGAAGGGACAGGGACTGGGAGAAAGAGAAGGAGGGGGAGGGAAGGGACACGGATAATTAAAGGGATACAGAGAGGGAGAGGGAAGAGATAAAGAGATCAAGAGAAAGAGAAGAAAGAAAAAAAGAATAAGGGTGAGAGAGAGAGAAGAAAGAAAGGAGAGAGAGAGAGTAGGAAGAGGGAAATAGACAAGGAAAGGAGAAAGAAGAGAGAGAGAGAGAGAGAAGAGAGAGAGAGAGAGAGAGAGAGAGAGAGAGAGAGAGAGAGAGAGAGAGAGAGAGAGAGAGAGAGAGAGAGAGAGAGAGACCGATGGAGAGAGCAAGAGAAATAGGAGGAGGGAGTGAAAGGAGTATAAGCTTAGATGGATTAGTCTTTTGATAACATGTATATTGGGGCTCCACAGAGATTCTCGATGTTGTGATGTAGAATATTATATTAAAGTAGAGAGGATGGTTGGTTCTCTCTAATGTATATTCTTAGCGAACAAAGTATATTTTTTGCGAAGAACAAAGAACATGATCTGTCTCACCACAGTCTATCTGGCTGAAACTTGGACAATAAAGAAACGATAAAATCAAATAGGAAATTTATCTTCTCTGATAATCTCCAACTTACGATACAGAAAAGGCGTGGATCTTAGCACGACATTCTTGAAGTAGCACAGGTATCCCAGGTAATGTTTACACCTACTAATTGATTGGGGCACAGACTCGGGGGAGATTTGGCTAATTAGCCTTATATGCGGAGCTAATTCTTGTTTACAAGTGTTGCGCCGGCGATAAAATTGCTAGATAGATCGGCCTCTCAGCATCGCTAATGGCTATCTTAAAAAAAAGGAAAAGAAAAGCGTCGTTTCGCAGTGCCGAGTTGTATAGACTTCGTAGTTTGTTAAAAAAAAAAAGCAGACGTGTAGAGCTAAGAAAAATCACGAGAGATTTAAAGGAATGTGGAATGATGAGGCGCTCTCGATGGCGTGTGAGGCTTAAATGGCAGGAAGGAAAAGAAATGGCGCAGGGCTGTTTAGATGACACGGATCTAGAGCTCAGCGATTCGGGGCCAGACGTAATGGCGGGAAGGAGGGACGCGTTTGAAGGAAAGCGAGGAAGAGTGGGGAGAGGAAAAGGAGATTAAAAGAGGGAAAGAACGTGGAGAAGAAAAGGCAAGAGCGGGAACTCTTCCAAAAATAAGACGAATGTCAGGGTATTAAAGAGAAATGGTCCTGGAATATGCAGATGCCGGAAAACATGAGTCGAGAAATAGCCGGGAGAAAGAGATAAAGTGAGAGAGGTAGATAGATTGATAGAGAGAGAGAGAGAGAGAGAGAGAGAGAGAGAGAGAGAGAGAGAGAGAGAGAGAGAGAGAGAGAGAGAGAGAGAGAGAGAAGAGAGAGAGAAGAGGGGATAGTGCGAAAAAAGTGAATAGCAGCACTTCCGGGGTCTCGCATTCTCCCCATGAGACCGTGGCCGACGAGGCGCTCGGCCGTGCCGCTAATACCTTAGGGGATTGATCAGCTTCCGGCAGGTATCTCCGTGGGGCTCCCTTCACAACCATTACCTTGGAGACTTCCCAGAGCCACCAGAGCCGACTCACGAGCCCCCGCTGAAATTTTATGGCCGATACACAAGGCGACGAACACCGTGTTCAGAGAGGCCTGGAGAAATCACGGGGCGGTCGCGGGAGGAGGGCAGAAGGGTACCTCGTGACCCCGTCAGGATCCCCAAGACATCGGGCCGAAGTCCGTGTCTTGGGTGGTTACTTTTCATGCAATGTTCACCACACGATAGCGGTACGCGGTAGTTACAAGGCTGGAAATTACAACAGGGGAAACAATAGCACGCATGGGGCACAGCGTTACAAAGACAGAAACAGTATTATGTATAACGTTAGGTAGTTTGCGATCTGAATTGAAAGAATACACAATAGTTCATGGTTAGTACGCTTAACACTCGTACGTCCGTGCGTACCACAACAGTGTAAATAGTACTGTGCAGTGTACTGATAGCATTTTGTAAAATCAAAATGCAGTAAAAACATTTAAGCTGATATATTGTTTTTAAAAAAGCAGGACATTATCAGAACAATTGTTGGCGACAGTCATACTAGGTTTTTAATGGCAAATCATTAGCTGTTGTGGTCGTTTTGGGAATTTTCATGTCGCAGTGTTTGGTTGTCGCAGGATAGTTTACAGCTTTGGTATATTGCATATATGTAGCCTTTTGCAGTATACACCCGAAATATATAGTCGTAAATATACAGTGATAACAACATCCGCCTTTAAGTATAATTAAATCTGAAACGAATAGATTATTCATTCCCAAGCAAGTCGCCACAACGATCGAAAACGTTTCTCCTGCCACTTGAATAGCCAGCGATCTCGACCATTTTGCTTCTCACAAAGTTTAGTCTAAACCCGACACGTCACTTGTATCCTCATTAGGAGCAACAAGTCGGAGTGGGTTTAACACGTGTATCTTGAGGCAATGATGACACATTTGACTATATTATACTCGCCGAGAATGTGGTCGTGTGAGTGTTTCTTTGTTTGCGCTGTTTGTTCCTTTCCAAAAGAAGTGTGTCTGATTTAGGCAAGATCAACACCTGAGGTTTATAGCCTTAATGGAGTGATTAAATCTCTGTATAAAGTTTGCTATTTGTTATCGTTAGTATTTTGATTAACCTAATTTTGTTAGTTACTACTGAAAGACGTTGCATATAAGTTAATGAGATGCTTCAGGGTTGCAAGGTTAAAAAAAAGTATAAAAAATGCATAGTCAAAATTCTCATAACCTCAAGACCTAGACGCTGACCTCAGCTAGTGGGTCAGAATCAGCCTTTGGAAGATATAACAAACGCTTTATGACTGTCAAGTTTCTTAAAGATGATGGCACATGAATCGAACGCTCTCTCTCTCACTCTCTCACTCTCCCTCTTCCTCTCCTTCTCTCTCTCCTCTTCTTGCTCTTCGACGCAGGCTCGTGATGCTTTGACGGCTTCCAGCTCCCGACCTGCAGCCCGCTGAACTACCTGCTAACTCTCTCGTACGTCCTCGTTCATTACCTCGTGGTGTTTGATGTTTATCGCTGAATGGGGCTAGTATCGGGGGCGCTCGACGGCTGTAGGCTGACGCAGGCGTTGGGGGCTGGTATTGATTACTAAGGCACATTGATGGTGTCACAATGTTCGGCGGGGAGTGACGAGTGATATTATTTCTGACTCAGGATGTCGAGGAAGCTGATGGGCATACTCGGGCATACGAGCGACGGCTGGCAGGAATTCTGTTGTACGGACCCACGGCGGCGCGGAACCAAAAACTGATAGTGATTTCAACCTTGAGATCTTTTTTCTTTTTTTTTTTCAATTTTTTCAGTTTTTTTTCACTCTCCTTTTCTTCCTTTTTTTCTGCAAACGATAAAGATTCCGTCGGTGATTGATCATCGTTTGATGATTTATAGATGCATTAATAGACGAGAAAGACTTACAAATACATGTCACAGCACATTATTATTCAGTTTCTCATAATTTATGCTAGTTCTGGTTCTGGTCATGGGAGGTAAATCAATGTGTTTATTATTCAGAGATACATGTTGAATGTCGTTGCTGGTGTGTGTGTGTGTGTGTGTCTGTGTGTGTGTGAGTGTGTGTGTGTGTGTGTGTGTGTGTGTGTGTGTGTGGGTGGGTGGGTGTGAGTGTCTACATATACATACACACACATGCATACATGTATCCACATACATACATACATACATACATACATACATACATACATACATACATACATACATACATACATACATACATACATACATACATACACACATACATACATGCATACATACATAACATCACGCATACCATATTTTCCCTTATCCCCTTTCCCCCATCCTTCTGTTCCCCCCACCCCCCCCCTCCTTCCCCCATCTTTTCCCCCCAGCCAGCAAAAAAGATGTAAAGGGGCCTTTTGGTAAACCCCAAAGATGCGAAAAAAACCCAAGGGGAAAGAGCCTTTCACAAAACGAAAAAAAACCCACATGCAAACACCCCAACCCCCGCCCCAACGAAACACACGCATGTACGCTAGGGTGTTTTCAAAAATTTGGCCCCGTTATTTTCTAAAATTTGCTCGAATCCCGGGGGCAAGTTAAGAAATTGGCGCCTATGAATTTTCTGAGTTTGGAAATGTATTTTTTATTAAAATCAAAGAATATCTCGCATTCTCTATTTTCAATTGAAAGTTTTGATAAAATTATGATTTAGACACCGCTTCGAACGCCAAATAAAGCCTCGTTTTCTGTTGTCAGTATGCCTATTTTATTTTTTAAATACCTCAATATTTAATATTTTTGCATCAAAATTATTTCTATTATAAATTAATATTATATAAAGTTCTTAATTGCCATAAGACTAATATTTCAATTAGTAGGCTTGACTTCTCTTTACTTTGTGTTCTCTCCCACCGAATCGGGCTTGGGTCGCCGAGAGCATGCTTTGGCTCGCGGACTTCTCACTTCGCTTAAATTATTTAAAGTAATATATTCTATTTAACAAGAGGCTATAAAAGGAAAGGATTCTAGTAATTATTTTATTTGGAACATTATATATTGCATACAATATAATTTTCCTTCTACTCCTTTGTTTACATTGCCATATCTCCGACTGCGCCGTTCTCTAGTTTTTGTTACAACAACAATTCTGTTTATGTCTTCACATTTTTCCATGTCTCCAATCTGTCTTTCACAGTTTTGGTTATGGCCAGGTATTAATGAACTTTCGGGTTTCCACATATCGATTTCATGCATATCATAGGCCAAGTATGCAAACTTCCTATCTGTGGTCAGATGTTGGGAAATGAAATCTTTCACACTCAGATTACACAGTTTTTCTGCAGTGAAATTGTGCTTCTCCTTATTTTTTAATAGGGCTGGTGTGTATGGCCATTTTTCACGAATTCCTCTTTTCAAGATCTTTGCAACTTCATCGACGTAATCATGATCAACAGCCAAGGGAAGAAGTGTACCATCTGCATTATACAGATGTCTGTTGATGGACGAGAAGTAGCTGCTAGGAAAGCCAAGTTCACAGCCAATCCTGGCATACCTCCTTGAAGTTTCAATAGCAGTTCTGAAAAAAGTCATTCCATTGCTGTTCACAGCAGAACGCCAGCACATGAAATTAACTTTTACAAAATCAAAAATACTTCTGATTGTTTTTGGATTTTTTGCAGTGCTTTCAGACACTTTATGGTGTTGTTCTTTATTCCAATCTTGGATTTATTGGGCAAATCACCATCACAAACTCCTTCCAGCTTGGTCAGTATGGTGTCAATGGTCAGGCAGATGTGTAGGAGGGAACAAAAAAATCCCAGCCACCTGACACCAACTGGCAAAAGACATTTCTGCAATATCTTCACTGTTGCATATAAATGGGACTGTTAAATTCCCGTCTTTGCGCCTGATAATCAACATTTCCGAGTGCTCCATTGCTTCCTTGTATTTTTGCATCATACCAATCTATATCTTCCTTGAGGGGTTTCTCGGGGTTGTTTCTTTGCCTTGAATGACACAATCACAGTTTTCGAGAATTTTGTCTTCAGCGTTACATTTCTGATGGAGTCGTAGTATAGTACTCTTTCTTTATTTTTTCTTTCATATACCAAGGTGATATTGTCTTAATGCCGAATTTGCTATACAGCACAGCAATTTCCGCCTGCAACTTGGATAAAATCTGAGATTCCGTAATAGTCAAATTATTGCATGGCAAGCTATCTTTTGAGCATCCTTTTAGTGTCTGGTTACCATGTCCTTTTAAGGTACAGTATCGAGCAAGAATGTCACTCTTCGTCAGTGGTCTAGGTGGCAAAACATCAATGGTACCAAACTCGGCACTGCGCAAACCACCACGTCGAAGTGCCATATTGCCACTGACGAGATCGTCACCACAATAACGGCGAGCGAGTAATGAGCATTATTAAGGTAGCACAAGTTTATATGGAAATGCATAGTGACTGGGAATCTTTTCGGAAGTCCCCAGGAATCATTCGCAATGACCTAAGTTACCCTATGTTTGATTCTGCCATAATGTCGGATGAACCGAAATGCCCTTCCGTGGGTCAGGCGGGTCACAGCTGAGGCCGCCGCACCTCATCCCAACGCCGGTAGTGGTATTATACTTTAATAAAAAATTGCGAATAGTAGATATTTTTTGATTTGTCTAATATTTTGCATGTCGTCATTTAAGCATAGTAGGCGCCTGTTTAGCAACTTGCTGAATGATTCTGAAAAAGTCGGATTAATTGAAACACCCTAAATTGTACGCACGCACGCACGCACGTACGGACGCACACACACACACACGCACGCACAAGCACACACACACGCACACGCACACGCACGCACACACGTTCAGACGTAACCACAAAAAAATAAAAGAAAGCGAGCATCTGGGGCTGAATTCGGTTCCAATATTTTTTTTTGCTTCCTTGTATTTTTGCATCATACCAATCTATATCTTCCTTGAGGGGTTTCTCGGGGTTGTTTCTTTGCCTTGAATGACACAATCACAATTTTGCCATTGTTTGTAATTCTTGTCATTAGTATTTTTGTTTAATTGTTATTATTTTTATTATTGTTATTGTTGTTTTATTTCTGTTCTTGATGTTTCTGTTGTAATTCTCATGATAATTTTTGCTATCATTATCATTATCTTTATTGCTGACAACCACCATTATCATTTATTTATTTGACCACTGTATATATATCACGTATTTTGTTTTCAACTTCATTCCTTTCCTTTCCCAATCTGCTTCATTACGGCTTAACTTGCTAATATTTTCCTTTCAGTTCTCTTACTTATTCCCTTTTCGCCTTCTTCCTTTTTCCTTCAATTTCCACTCTTGCTTTATTACCACATTTTTTTTTGGCTCTCGTTTTTCATATTCTGTCTCATTTATTTTTCTCTCTTTCCTTCACACCTTTCGTCTGGTATCTTTACTTTCCATCGTATCCTCTTTCGTCATCTTCTCTCTTATCTCTTCTCTTCTCTCATATTCCTTCCTTCCTTCCTTTTTCCTCTCTTCTATCTATTCTCCTCCATTCCTTCCTTCCTCTTTCCTTATCTTCTCTCTATCTTTTTTCCTTATCCCTATCTTCCTCTTTCCTTATCCCTATCTTCCTCTTTCCTTATCCTTATCTTCCTCTTTCCTTATCCCTATCTTCCTCTTTCCTTATCTTCTCTCAATCCTTATCTTCTCTCTATCTTCTTTATCGCTCTCGCCCCAAACATCGTAATCTGCAGAACTCGTATCAATAAATATAAACTCGGAAAAATACTAGATATTTTCCTCTCTATTCGTTTTATATTTATGATTTTCCTTTCCCTTTTTAAAGATTCCAATTTGTATTTATAATTGCTGTTTTCCATTTTTCAGAATTTCACTTTATACTTGTAATTATAATGTCTCTCTCTCTCTCTCTCTCTCTCTCTCTCTCTCTCTCTCTCTCTCTCTCTCTCTCTCTCTCTCTCTCGCTCTCGCTCTCTCTCATTTTTTTGTTCCATTTTATATTTCTAATTGCCACTCCCCCCCCCCTCCTCCTTCCCCAGGGTAACTCTCACATTTTTGGCGCGTCTGGTGCTTTATCACGATCTCTCGGGACAAAAGGAGGGATATGTAACAACCTCCGTGTTTCCCAAGTTCAAGAGGAAGAAGAGGCACCCGGCAAACTGCAGAGTGCAAATCCCCGGAAATTCTTTAGCTCTCCGGCTATGACGCGCACTTTTGCAGTCTTACAAATGCCGTGCAACACCTGTCGGCGGGTATTCGCGTAGTCTCTGCTCTGCTGTTTTCCAGAATTCCCGGATCCATTTTCTTTACCTGGGAGAGGGGTGAGGAGGGGAGGGGGGTGAAGGAGTAAAGATGGGGGGGATAGTGAGAGGGGATGAGGAAGGGGAGGATGGAGGGGAAAAAGAATAAGGGAGGGTGGATGCG
>NC_061824.1:5368569-5371069 GCF_019202785.1 Penaeus chinensis
ACGTAACCAAAGTTTGCTGTTAAGATACCGAACGAAAACATATTGAAATGAAAAGGGGATTTTAGCGTATGGACAACGAGCACGAACACGAGTATGGTGTTTGAGTAAAGATATAGAAAGACAATGAACTAATACTTAGAATTATTGATGAAATATAGCTCTAAATTCATTATAGATCAGGTAGACAAACCAGTCGTTGAAAATGATTGGATTTTTAAGCATATAGATTAGTAGCATTAAGTTAAAATGAATAACAGCATATACACACACTAATCTCCTCTCTGTAGTAAAATACCTAAATGTTGCTCTTTATTTTTACCACGTTTTTGTGATCGGCAAAGAGATGTTGTTCCATTTCCCTTCTCTTCCTAATCAGCTTGTAAATACGGGAAAAAAAAGTCCATTTGTTTTCTTTTTACGCGTCTGGGGGAACAGCCTTTGGAAATGCAGCCCTGGGGGGGGTTGGGGAGAAGTTTTGCCTTGACTTTAAAATTTGAGATTAGTGACATAAGTCTAATCCTTCCCCCAGACGTGTGTGTGTGTGTGTGTGTGTGTGTGTGTGTGTGTGTGTGTGTGTGTGTGTGTGTGTGTGTGTGTGTGTCTGTGTGTGTGTGTGTGTGTGTGTGTGTGTGTGTGTGTGTGTGTGTGTGTGTGTGTGTGTGTGTGTGTGTGTCTTTATATATATATATGTATATATATATAAAGTCAAAGCAGTATATATATATGTATATATATACATATACACATATACATATATATATATATATATATATATATATATATATATATTTGCTTTGCTTATTATGTAGCACAGAAAGTTATGAAAAAAATAAAAGTCGTCCATACATTTTAGGAGACAGTTTAAATGCATAATATCTACTATTAATTTAGAGCAAATATATGTCTTTCAAAATGCGAGTTTAGAATGAAAATAACAAAGGCAAATAAAAATGCTCGTAGCTGGTAATTATCTCCTGAGGAATATTAAAGCTTAATGAAGTTATTAATATACTCCCGTTAAGGCTTCTGGTCGGTACATGTAGTAGTGTATGGCATCATCTATTGGCGACAAAATAAGTAATTTAATAAGATAATTCCATCGAAATCACTAATAAACCGCCCATTTTGGCATTTTTTTTTTTTTTTTTTATAGTATTTTGATTTCTCTGGAGGTAGTTTGAAAATGCTTGGTTTGGTTCCGAAACCAGACCAAGATATCTGACCAAGAAGATTCTTCAAAATCAGGAGTGAACAAGAAATTTCAAGATTTTTCAAGAAATCTTGAAATATCTTGCCGTCAAAAATCGGCCTATGTATATATAGTAATAATAATAATCATGCTAATAATAATAATAATGATAATAATAATAATAATAATAATAATAATAATAATAATAATAATAATAATAATGCTCGTGTTTTGTCCTTCTGTTAATACTGTCCGTTACACTTTTAATGGCTGAAATCATATACGCGCGCACACGCTCGCACACACTTACACTCACACACACACACACACACACACACACACACACACACACACACACACACACACACACACACACACACACACACACACGCACAAACACACACACACACACACACTCACACTCACACTCACTCTCACTTTCACTCTCGCTCTCACTCTCACTCTCACTCACTCACTCTCACTCTCACTCTCACTCTCACTCTTACTCACTCAATCACTCTCACTCTCGCTCTCACTCTCACTCTCACTCTTACTCAATCACTCTCACTCTTACTCACTCAATCACTCTCACTCTCACTCTCACTCTCACTCACTTATAAACCCAAACACAAAGACGTAAACGCAAGTACAAATACCCACAAACACAGATACCATGCTTACAAAGAAACAATGACGCCCAATAGAAACGCATTAGAATTGGCGACAAATCAACGCAGACGACGGGGCGGCGGCAACCAGTAGCAAGGGCAAGAGGCAAAAGGGAAGTCCAGAGCAGACTCGCCTTTCATAACCGGGCACCATTGGGCTCGCTACAAGGTGGCTTTCCTCTTCGCCAATTTACGAGGGAAAGTTGAAATTTCTCAGCAGACTTCCCGTGTCACATTAAGTCCGTAAACTTGAGAGTGATGAAAAAGGGAGTGTTCATTGGCTCTCTCGCTGCGTCTCCTCTTTTCGTCAAGTTGGATATTTTGTTGTGGAATTTCTTGTTTTGTATTTTTTTTGTTTTTTCGCCTTTACGAGGAACGGGGCTTGTTTTTTTTTTTTTTTTTTTTTTTTTTTCAATGCAGCGTGAATGGGGAATTTGTAAAGGTTGTTTCTTAAATGTGTAATGAGACTAGTGTTGACTTTGTTCGATCGACGGTATGAGATAATCTAGTTAATAATGTAGTAATTTCGGATTGTTAATTATCTAAAGATTGACACAAAGGATTTTTCCGTTATATTCGGAGAGAGGTAGCCGTCACCGTCACATAAGGTCTATGCATCCCTGAACTCATTAATTTCCTTCGT
>NC_061824.1:5401069-5406069 GCF_019202785.1 Penaeus chinensis
CCACCTTCACATTCTCAAGCCCTTTCTACTTCCCCTTTTTTGCTTCTGCTGTGCCTTTCCCTTTCTTTTTCTTTCCTTTCCTTTCCTTTCCTTTTCTTCCATTTTTCTGTCCCCCTTTCATGCTCCTTTTCCTTCTTCTCCTTCTCCTCTTCCTCTTCCTTCCCTTTCTATTTTCCTTTCTTTGTTTTCTTCTCCTTCCTCCCCCTCCTCCTCCTCCTCCTCCTCCTCCTCCTCCTCCTCCTCTTCTTGTTCTTCTTTTATCTCCTCCTTCCTCGTTTTCTTCTTTTTCTCCTTGGTCCTCTTGTTCTTGTTCTTTTTTTTTCTCCTCCTTCCTCGTTTTCTTCTTTTTCTCCTTGGTCCTCTTGTTCTTGTTCTTGTTCTTCTGCCCCTTCTTTTTCTTCCTCCTCCTCTTCTTTTTTTCTATTGCTTCTTCTTCTTCTTCTTCTACTTCTACTTCTACTTCTACTTATTCTTCCTCCTCCTCCTCCTCCTCCTCCTCCTCCTCCTCCTTCTCCAACTCCTCCTCCTCCTCCTCCTCCTCCTCTTCCTGCTCTTCTTTTTCTCCTCACCCGTCCTTTCCCCTCCCCACCTCCTCCCTCTCCCCGTTCTCTTCCGTTTCACTTTTTTTTTTTTTTTTTTTTTTTTTGCTCTTCCATTTCCTTGTTCTTCTCCCCCTCCTCTTAGCACTACTACTAGTACAAGGCATACTACCTCTGCTGTTATTAAAAAGCTTTCCCTTTTCAGCTTCTTCTTTCTTGCCCTTTTCATCTACTTTTGCACATTTATTGATTTACCTATTTATTTATTTCCTTATCCCTTACGCTTCTTCCTCCTCTCTTGTCCCTGCTCTTTTTTTTTTTCATCTCGCCTTCAACCGTTCTTCTTTTTATAGCTGTTCCTGTCTTTAGTTTTTCACAACCTCTCTCCCGATTTTTCCACAAATATCTATTCATTCCATATCTGTCTAAACCCGCTTTTGGTTAGAAAAGATCCAGACATGGAAAGAAAAAGAAAGAAAAAAAAAAAAAGGAATATTTTTTTTGAGTTCTCTTCGTCTTTTTAATTTGTTTATTCGCCATCAATTTGCCGTTTTCCTGAAATGGTAAGGGTGATAGGGCGACAAATTCCGTCATGCATTTCAACCACCCAGAGGCAGCTGCATTTTACTTCAGTGTGCCCTCTAGTCACGCAGACATCGTTTTCTACGATAGGATTGAGATGCTTCGAAGGCAGTTGATATAAAGTTCCCCTATTAACAAAATATGTTCCTGCTTTTCCCGACTGAAATACATGTTTATTTGCAGACCAGCTTAACGTTCGTGTGTTAATACAGATATTCAGAGGTGATCTGATTCCATTTTTCCCTTTTTTAGGAGTCATATGACCTACCTTACTCTTCGATCGAAAAAGGGGGATTTGATCATCATATTACGTATATAAAGAAAAGGAAGCGAGAAAGATAGCAGTTGTCTTTAAACGAGGAGGCACATAGTTCAGATGAGTGGTTTTGACGCGCAGTGCAAGCTTTTGAAAAAGAATATACGGGACACTTTGTTATGTAACAGTTTATTTTCAATGAATTCTGTGTGCTCTGTCCAGTAAGGCTTTATAACAATATCATTCTTTGATGCTGAGTTTTTATGTCAACATTCTTTTTTCTCTCTCGTTGTAAAAGTAACTTCAAAAGAACATTCTATTTTTTTTTTATCAATATCCCAATGTAATTATTTTTATTTTACAAGTAATTTTCATTTAACAAATGAGGGTCAACAGCGCATATATGTAGAACAGAACCGAAGACCAGTTTCTCATGCAACAGCTTCATTTTTTTCTGAAGCTAAATAGAACTGTCAGCATCTTGTCTTCACTAGTCAAGAGCGGTGTTGTTTGATCACTGTTTGCTTTCCTTTTGCTTTTGCTAACACGATGAGTTTATATATGTCAGTTTTTATTTTTTTTATTGTTATCATCAGTTCTTATGTGTGTCTATTCGTGTACATCCTTGTTAAAGCTTTCCATTGACCGGCGCAGAGCTGTTTCATTTGTATTGTATGAAACGGGCGATTCAGCAGAGCCCCTTAATCCCCCCCCCCCCCCCACACACCTCCCCCGTCTATATGTAACCCTGAGTCACCGTTCGCTTTCCCCTTTCATCCCCCCCCCCCCCAACCTGCCAGCCCCTCCCTCATCCTAAACTTTACGAGCGTGATGATAATGGCTGGCGCGGCACTACGACAGCTGCTAGTTACGACTTTCCTCCTCGCACGGGCTATAGTGCTTTCTTCTCTTCTCGGTCGTTCGTATAGTGTCGCCATCACGCTACACGTTCTTCACTCTGTGGCGTTCTTCACCACTAGTCTGTAGTGTCATGATCGCCAGTATCGGTTGATAGTGTCTCTTTTTTTTCCCCCGAGGAATCTACTTTTCCCCCGTGAGAAGCCCTCTCCCTAGCATCGATACTAGGGTAGTTTTAGTGGCTTTCTCCCCACCCATTAAGTGTCCGGCCCGACTCCCTTCACGGCAGCAACTGTGTCTCTGCCCCTTAGAGGTCGCGATATCTGAGGCCGCTTAATAACCCTACTCAATGTAGTGTTCCGGCGAAGGGGATGAAAAGTCTAAGGGCGGCGAGTCCACAGTTCACTTACTTGCAGGAAAGTATGTCAATAACTTGTTGAATGTCCTCGTCCCTTTCATGTATGAAGATGAATAAAGGAGTTTCTTGCTCACGAGCCTTGTTATATATTCCTAACACTCTCCGGCGGTCTTTGAGAAGTTAGCTAATCATAAAGCTGCAGCAGCCTCTCCCGACCAAAACTTTGCTTAACTTAAACCATATTTTAGTGGTGACAGGTAGAAATTATTCTAGTTTACCACATTATTTACCTACATGACTCGGGTAACGCTGGAGTCTAGGTAAGTTGTTCGTGGAATTGTTTCCTGCGAGCGAAGTTATAATTTGCAGGACGCGGGCTGGCAGGATTTAATCGTCCTCCTGGAGGAGCAATGATAGCGGCTGAGTTAAGATGTCCCGCTTTTGGCCGAGAGGCTGATCATACCTCCTGCGTGCAAAGCTATCGGTGTGCGTGCGTGATGAGAGGCTTTGGGGAGCGAGGGGAACAATCCGATTTGTCACGGAAGGAATTCTATGAAGGAAATGGAGACGGGACGCGACTGGCTCACTGGAAACTAACGAGACATCCGGCAGCAGAATATAGCCTCAAATTTTCTTGATGGCACTGCAACGACCACGATGCTTAAGAGTCGCCATCTTTCGCCGCTTGCTTATCGAATGCCTTTTATTTCACAATTGGACACCATCAGCGCTTCTCGTCACCATTCTCTTCCGCTTAAGGTCAAAGGTCATGTCGAGACTCCGCCGAATCGATTCCACAAAGAGAGGCCTTTAGTGCGGACGGGACATTGTTGCGGCGGCCGCAGTTATGTGAGCATCCCCAGCTCGATCGCCGCTGTGTCCTCCCGCTGGCGTGGTCAACGTTTAATGTTGCACGACTGCGTTCTTGCTGCAAAGGTCTTTCAACTTCTTTGTTTTACCTCTAAAGGTATCTTATATTTGGTATTTTTTCATCATCAATGAGAAGAAGGAAGGCGTGCCTATTCATTTGTGCGAGAAGAAAAGGAGTATTCAGTTTGTAAGACTAACAGAGGGTTCCGTATCAATGTATAATAGATATGGACCTCTCTATATGTCTAAAAAGTATAGGGTTCTAGGAAGGAGTAAATTGTTGGGTTCATATTCTCGAGGAGGGAAAGGCTTGGGGAAAGAGAGGGGTCTGGCCGTCGGTCCACAAACTCCGGATATTTGTTTATTCCTGTAAGAAGCATAGGATTCCGATGCTTATTTATTTGTTAGATATTTTGATCATTATTTCTTGAGGAATTATTATTACTATTATTATTTTATTATTATTATTATTATTATTTTTTTTTTTTTTTTGCTATTCATTCTAAGGATATTTTTTTTAAAATCAGATAGAGGAAATTATGCATTTTGACTATTCAGTGGAATTCAAGAAAATTAAAGTGGTGAGTCTTATGGTCACAGTAAAATTAATTCAGAACTCATTCCTTGTCACTCTCACGCGGCACTGTCATTTCCAAGCCACTGCTTACCTTCTTGATTGGTTAAAAAAAAAATCTTTGAAGGCTTACATATATTTTTGGATAGATGCCTTTTCTCCCTTTTTCTTTTACTTGTACTTTCTTCGTCTTCATTATTTTCCGTTGTTTCTACCTTTTTAATAAATTATCTCTCATTTCCACATATCCTTACTCTCTTCTTGCTCACTCTCCGCCGCATCTGTCCCTTGATAATTATCTTCCTCCCTTCCTCCTCCATTTGTAACTCCCTTCCTCTTTCCCCTCGCGAGACCCATGTATGGGGGGAGGGGGCATGAGTGGGGGGGGGGGGCAGGGAGGGGAGGGGCGAGCACCGTCCGTGGCCTCGATCTCCAATATCTTTTGATTTCCTTCCTCATCCTCTCCTCATCCCCTCTCCGTTCTCTCCCTCATTCCCAATTCCTTCTTCCTCATCCCTAATTCCTCCTTCAGCATTCCTCCCGCATTCCTAATTCCTTCTTCCTCATTCCTCCCTCATTCCTAGTTCCGTCTTCCTCATTCCTAATTCCTTCTTCCTCATTCCTCCCTCACTCCTAATTACTTCTTCCTCATTCCCAATTCCTTCTTCCTCATTCCTCCCTCATTCCTAATTCATTCTTCATCATTCCCAATTCCTTCTTCCTCATTCCTCCCTCATTCCTAATTCCTTCTTCATCATTCCTAATTATTTCTTTCTCATCCCCCCTTCATTCCCAATTTCTTCTTCCTCATTCCCAATTTCTTCTTCCTCATTCCCAATTCCTTCTTCCTCATTCCTCCCTCATTCCCAATTCCTTCTTCCTCATTCCCAATTCCTTCTTCCTCATTACCAATTCCTTCTTCCTCATCCTAATTCCTTCTTCATCATTCCTTCCTCATTCCTA
>NC_061824.1:5421069-5431069 GCF_019202785.1 Penaeus chinensis
ACACACACACACACACACACACACACACACACACACACACAAATATACATGCACATAAACATACACAGTGGGTAAGCCACAGTGAAGGTGCAAGGTTAAGGCATTTTAAAGGAGAAAATGCCAGAATGGAGATGGGGGAGTTTAGGTAGCATGAGAAAATTAGAATTAAGTGCCTGGAGAGAAAAATGACTGATGCACACAGTGATCCAATGATCCGTTCACGATGCCTCGGTACCTTTTACGAAACCCGCGGTTCGGTTGCCTTGCCGTCGGGAAGGTTGTCTTGGCACGATGTATAGATTTTGTGATGTTAGATGTAGAGACGCCGTATAGATTCATAGTGGTATATGTGTATAAAAAGTTATCAAATGAGTAGCTTTGTTGCCATATAGCGAGGAAAATATTGGGGAAGAATTTGGTATGGCTTTACTCTAGAGCAAGACAAACAGAATATATCCAAAGCCTACAAGACACTCGGGGGGGAAATGAGACAAGTGACAGGCGCACCTGCTTGAGACGTCTACTGGAAGCATGAAACAAAGCAATACAAGCAGCTTTTGTGCCTTGGAGAAGCTGCCTGCGGTGCTTCTTCACGACGTTTCACTGTCACTTAGTCATGCCTGTCCCCTGCCTCGACTACATGCTTCGTGTCACATCACTTGCTTTCCTGCTGTGCATGTTGATGTTGGATGAAGTTTTAGTGTTCTCTTCGAATGCGATGCATCAGCAGGATCGATGCAGTGCATCAACATTACGTAAGTTTAAAGAGGAACATTGTGTTTCGAGCTGTAAGTCAGCTCTACCAATCACCATCAAAGATCGTGCAGCTAGATCATGGAGCGTCACTTTTTTTCTTGATCAGGGGAGGCGCCATCCTTCCATCACCAAAAGGATTTCTATAAATTCATGCATCACTTTTTTTCCTTTGTTTCATGGGTCATAAAGTCGTCAACCAATTTCGTTGGAGATCCTAGAATATTGCATGTGATGGAAGGCCTGGTAGCTGGTCCCTTTTATTTGATGGCGATGCTTCGGTAGGCCTGGTTGTTGGCAGACCAGAAATGGGTGTGTTGGCAGAGGTCTCGGCGCTGGATGACGGCGAGGTGGCAGAAGAAGGCGAAATGGAAGTCGCTTTCGTTATGGATGTACAGCACTAGTTCTCCTGTAGGCCCGTGGACAAAGAGTCGTATTTACCGTAAATGATGTAGCAATTTTTTTCCTTACGAAGTCGTTATTGCTGTTGCTATAATTATCTAATGGAAACCAAGAGTAAGAGAAAAAAAGAAAACGAGAAAGGCCCGGGATAATGATGGCAACTGTTACTTAGGATAAGAACCTCGTGGTCCGCTGAGATCCCGCCGTGGTTAGCTCTTCGGCCCTCGAGGGAACTGGTGCCTCGCCGTGGCTGCGCCGCCCTGCTACGATCTTTTGTCGGGGATTTTGCTTTGCTTGTTGCTCTGCGAGTGTTTATTTATAACAGCTTTGGCCGGATGTTGCTACACTCCAGATCTCTCTGAAGAATGAAAATTAAGCGTGGGTGGTTCTTGATTATAGCAGGAAGGGTAAGAGCAAAAGATAATATCAAAGACTAAGAAGCACCACAAGAGAACTGAAATAACTACAAAGATAGATCACACCCACACAGGCAGAGAAGAAAAAGAAAAAAACAGAAAAAGACGTTGGAGTTGAAAAGTGATTACAAAAGTTAAGGGTGACTTTGAGTACAGGATGGGTCTTACCTTCGCTCTCCCTCCCCTTGCCTCTCCGTGTGAGGTTCGCGTGACCCCCATGACACGGCGCGAGAGGGGGACCGTCCCCACCACTACAAGCGGGGACAAAAGGTTTCTGCTGCAACAGGTTACCCCGGGGCCACTATGCTGCTAGAACCGCTACAAGCCCTGCAACACGGCTGGCTCTGGAGACGATAGGTAGACTGAGGGACGAATGGAAGTAAAGTATGTGAGAGAGAAGGAGCGGCGTAGTGACAAGCACGTGGACACTTATACATATATTCATACACACCCGCGGTCACATGCATGTAGGACACTCGCACTGACACGCACTCGCACTCGCGCGCGCGCACACACACACACACACACACACACACACACACACACACACACACACACACACACACACACACACACACACACACACACACACACACATACATATATATGTAGTGAGAGAGAGAGAGAAAGTGAATGAGAGTGAGAAACAGACAGACAGACAGACAGACAGACAAACAGAGACAGAGAGATTCAGAAATCCAGAAATCCTGTCTGTGAGAGAGAGAGAGAGAGAGAGAGAGAGAGAGAGAGAGAGAGAGAGAGAGAGAGAGAGAGAGAGAGAGAGAGAGAGAGAGAGAGGGACCTTGTTGCGTGGACGTGGCTTAGTCGAAGGAAGGAGCGAAGCCTTCAAGAAAGGGGAAAGGTAAGTGCCAGAGGGGAATAGCCAAGGCAGGCGGTACCAATCTAGGGAAGAGGGGGGGGGGGGTGCAGGTACAGACCCAGGGGGAAGCGAACTGTGAAGTGGTGGAGAAAATTGATATTAAAGTTGTGAAACTAAGGGAACGACTAGAGAGAAGGGAGGTGGGGGGGATGAGGGGAGGAGGGAGGAAGGGAGGGAGATAGGGGAGAGGGAAGAAGGGGGATGGCAAGGGGCGGAGAGGGAGGGATGGGTATCGATCTATCTATGTAAACCGATGTAGACTGATGGAAACTGTGAAGGAGAATAGGAGGGGAGGAGGGAGGGAGGAGGAGAGAGGGACGATCAAAGGTTGTGGCGGATTGGGACAAATGCAGCGCCAAAAGGGAAAGGGAAAAGGGAAAAAGAAAAAGGTAAAATTTGACCCCAAAAAACAATCTCAAAAGAAAACAAAAAGGCGAGAAGAAAGGGAAATGGCATACACTAGGTCAGAGAATGTAGGTCACAAACAGTAAAACAAGGTCAAGGAGAGTTCAAAATGACGAAATTTGGGGAGACTGGCGACTGAGGGTAGGAATGGGGAGAAGGGGGAGGGGGGTAGTAGAGATTCATTCATAGTAGATATGCAAATGAGAAACTTAACAGGTGGAGGGATGAGCTGATAATTAGATTGGCAAAACAGATAGACTGGCAAATCTAGTATATCTCGGATATGGATCATTTGGGAAATAAATTGACACATAGAATAGATAAACAGAAGTAAGGAAACAACCAAGAACAAGAGACGAATTGATTACTCGATACTCTGATTAAATAGGATAAGCCGATCGGAGAGAAATAGTGGATAGAATATCTATGAAAACGAACGTTAATCTGAAAATGAATAGGAAAAAAAAAAAAATATAACGAAAATGCACTACGAAGGATAAGTAAAAAGAAGGGAAGGAAGAAAGGGTAAACAGCGACAGGGAAAGATAATGGAGATGAAAGGAAATCGATAGCGATGAAATAAAAAGGAAAATGTGACACTGCATCATGACCGAAAAATAAATTAAGAAAAAAAGAAAATGAGAAAAGAGAGGTAATAGAAGAGGTATATAGAGAGATATCAATAAATCAATGAGAGAGACGGGAGGAGGAAGCTGGGGAAGAGAGAGAGAGAGAGAGAGAGAGAGAGAGAGAGAGAGAGAGAGAGAGAGAGAGAGAGAGAGAGAGAGAGAGAGAGAGAGAGAGAGAGAGAGAGAGAGAGAGAGAGAGAGAGAGAGAGAGAGAGAGAGAGAGAGAGAGAGAGAGAGAGAGAGAGAGAGAGAGAGAGAGAGAGAGAGAGAGAGAGAGAGAGAGAGGAAAAAGAGGACTGTAGAATTTCGAAGTCGGACGGGGTGTGGCGAAATATATTGATTGAGGTGGTAAGGGTGGAGTCAGGCGAAGAAAGAGAAGAGAGAGAATGCGAGGAAAAGAGAGAGGAGGGAAGAACGTGAGAGCAAAGGAAGAAAAAAAAAGAAAAAAAAAACATGAGGAAAGGAGGGGGGAAAACGAGGAGAAATTCGGGAGAGAGAAAACGCGAGGTAAACAGAGGAGAAAGAGGAAGAGAAGGAGGAATAAAGGGAGGTAGAGAAAAAAGGGAAGGAAGATAAGGGCAAGAGAAAACAAGGAGAAACAATGAAACGAAATTATCACACGAAGAAAGAAGACAAGAAGAGAAGAGAGAATCAGCTAAGAAATGAGTGGAAAATAAAAGGAAGGAAATGTGTGGATAAGAGATGAGGAAGAAGAGCAGTCGAGAAGAAAGGAGGAAGAGTTGAGAGAGAAAAAAATGTAAGGATGGGACATGAAAGGAAGAGACAGTGAAGTGAAATGTGGAAGAGAGAAAACTTTAGAGAAATGTGTCAGGCAAAGAAAGGAAGGAGAGAATATGTGACAGAAAGAGAAGGAAACGGATAAAGGTCAAGGAGAAACGAAGGAGAGAAAAGGGAAAAGAAGAGAGGAAATGTTAGAAAGTGGGAAAAGAAAGGGAAAACGAGTGGAAAGGAGAGACATGAAGAGGAAAGGAATTGGATGGGAAAAAGACAGGGAGAAAGGAGGTAAGAATAGAAGGAAGCACTTTAAAAATAGGATGAGGTGAAGAGGAGAGGATAAAGATGAGGAGAAGGGGGGAAACAAAGATAAGCGAGTGGATAGGCAAAGAAAAGGTGAACAAAGAAAAAAAAGAGGAAAAATAGGAGAAAGAGGATAGGTATAGAGAAGAGAGAGGAAAGAAAGAAGCGAAAAGGAGAGAGAGAGAGAGAGAGAGAGAGAGAGAGAGAGAGAGAGAGAGAGAGAGAGAGAGAGAGAGAGAGAGAGAGAGAGAGAGAGAGAGAGAGAGAGAGAGAGAGAGAGAGAGAGAGAGAGAGAGAGAGAGAGAGAGACAGAGAGACAGAGAGACAGAGAGAGAGAGAGAGAGAGAAAGAGAAGAGAATAGAGAGAGCCAAACAGATAAAACGCCGTGACGAAAAAGTGAAATAAAGTAAAATAAATAAAAAAGAGAGAAAAAAAAAAACTTAAACCAACCTAAGCGCAACCGTACAGAGAAGGGAATAGAAAAGAGAATAATTGAGGTATTAAGAAAGGATGAAATATTAATGAGTAGGCGCTGGAATTCAGGGCGGACGAAAATGAAATTACAGTGGCCGGACTGACGGATAACGCGAACCCGATGCCAAAGGGGAGAGGGAAACGAGGGAGAGGGAGGATAGGGGTGGATAGAGGAAGAGGTGGGGGGGGGGGGGAGGGCGTGGGAAAGAAGGAATGGAGAGGATAGAGGAAAGAGCAGGGAAGATAGGGGTGGATAGAGGAGGAGGTGGGGGGCGTGGGAAAGGAGGAATAGCGTGGAAATGGGGAGAAAAGGAAGAGAGAGGATAGTGGAAAGAGTAGGGAAGATAGGGGTGGATAGAGGAAGAGTTGGGTGGCGTGGAAGAAAAGGAATAATGTGGGAAAGGGGAGAGAAGGAATAGGGAGGATAGGGGGGAGAGAAGGAATAGCGTGGAGAAGGGGAGAGAAGAAATAGGTAGGATAGAGTAAAGAGGAGGGAGGATAGGGAGGAAAGAAAAAGAGGAGGGCGAAGTGGGAGAAAAGGAATAGTATGGAAAAGGGGAGAGAAGGAATAAGAAGAATAGAGGAAAGAGAAAGTGGGAGAATAGGGAGGGATTTGAGGAATAGCATGGATAGAGGAGGGAAGAGGCAGAAGAATAAGGTGGAAACCAGGAAGGATGGAATAAGATTGACAGAGGAAGGAGGGAGAATCGCGAAGATTAAAAAGGAGGAAGAAGGACGAGGGATAAAAGGAAGGAACGGAGGAAAATAAGAGGGAGGAGAGAAAATGAATGACCGAGGGGGCGAAAGATGCCGAGTGAGATATGGTAGAAAGGAGAGAAAGAAAAGCGTTGAGTTGCGAGGAAGGGAGGAGGAAGGGAGGGAGAAAACGTAGATAATAAAAGAGGGAGAATCACGAAGGATGGAAATGGAGGGAGGATGGAAAGAAGAGAAAGGAAAGGCAACTAAAGAGGTGGGAAGAGGATGATGTTAAGAACGAATATAAAGAAGGAAAGAAAAAAAGAAGAGAGAAAAGAAGATTTTGTAGAGAGGGGAAACGAGAAGGAACGGAAGCAGAAAGAGAAAAGGAAAATATTTTGGAGGGAGGAAAGCGAGGAGGAGCGAAAATGGAAAGAGAAAATGAGATAACTTAGTAAGGAAGGGAGGCAAGAAGGAACGAAAGCGGAGAGACAGGAAAAGAGATAACTTAGTAGGGAAGGAGGAAGGTCCGAAGCAAAAGCGAAAGCGGAGAGAGAGAGAGAATACATTTGTAGAGAAGGAATAAAAAAACGGAAAGAGAAGAAATAGAAAGAAATCAGAAGGAAACCAAGAAAGATGAGAGAGGGAGATAAACATAAATTTCTAGAGAAAAAAAATCGGAAAGAGAAAAAGAAAACAAGAAAAGGAGAGAGAGAGAGAGAGAGAGAGAGAGAGAGAGAGAGAGAGAGAGAGAGAGAGAGAGAGAGAGAGAGAGAGAGAGAGAGAGAGAGAGAGAGAGAGAGAGACAGATAAATTTCTAGTGAAGGAAAACAAGAAGAAAACGGGAAAGAACGCAGAAGGGAAACAAGAAGAAACGGAAGAGGACAGAGAGATCAACAGATAAATTTCTGCAGAAGGAAAAAAAGAAAAAAAAGAAAAGGGAAATAAAATAATAGGAAACAAAGGAGCGTACGAGGAGAGAGAGAAAAACGGGAAGGAAAGGAAATCAGAAAACAAAATATTGGAAAGAGAGAAAAGGAAAAAAGAAGGAAAACAAGAAAAAAGGAAAAAGGAAAAGAAAATAGAAGGAAAACTAGAAGGAGCGAACGAGGAGAGAGAGAGAGAAAAGGAAAAAGAAAATAGAAGGAAAACTAGAAGGAGCGAACGAGGAGAGAGAGAGAGAAATGGAAAAAGTAAATAGAAGGAAAACTAGAAGGAGCGAACGAGGAGAGAGAGAGAGAAAAGGAAAAAGAAAATAGAAGGAAAACTAGAAGGAGCGAACGAGGAGAGAGAGAGAGAAATGGAAAAAGTAAATAGAAGGAAAAATAGAAGGAGCGAACGAGGAGAGAGAGAGAGAGAAAAGAAAAAAGAAAATAGAAGGAAAACTAGAAGGAGCGAACGAGGAGAGAGAGAGAGAAATGGAAAAAAGTAAATAGAAGGAAAACTAGAAGGAGCGAACGAGGAGAGAGAGAGAGAAAAGGAAAAAGAAAATAGAAGGAAAACTAGAAGGAGCGAACGAGGAGAGAGAGAGAGAGAGAAAGAAGATACTGAAGCGACGGAGAGCGAGGAGGAGCTATGGCGAGGGCAGGATGCGAGCTGGCCTGGAAGAGACGCGCGGGGACGGAAGGCGGCCAGCAGCAGCTTCCGTTTCCCCGGGAATCAGCTGACTGAGGATGCTGCTCCTTCAAGAAACGAACCAAATACCAGTCTCTATTTCTTTTCTCCCTTTTTTTTGTATCCCGAGAGAAAGAATTCGATTTCATATTCCTTTTTTTTTTCCCTTTTTTCCATCTCTACGGACTCTTGACTAGCATTAATCTCGCATGAAACAAAAGGAGGCAGATCTCGGGAATATATCAGTGGCTCTGTGGTAAGCGGAACTTGATGCAGCATCGATCTGTGCCGCTCCTCCGCCTCCTCCTCCTCCTCCTCCTCCTCCTCCTCCTCCTCCTCCTCCTCCTCCTCCTCCTCCTCCTCCTCCTCCTCCTACTCCTCTTCCTCCTCCCCCACCCCAAGGCCCCGTTTCCCCCTCCTGGCCAGCCATGCTCCCCCTCCCCCCCAGCATCCCACACCCTCGCCAGCTATAGCTTCCCGAGCATTCCTCCTCCCTTCCCCCTCCCCCTCCCCGTCCTCCCTACTCCCTTTCCACTCTCTTCCCGTACTCTCTTCTCCCTTCCCCCACCCTCCCCGTCCTCTGGCCTCCCTACTCCTCCCCCCCCTCCCCGTCCTCTCTTCTCCCTCCCCCCCCTCCCTCCTCGTCCTCTCTTCTCCCTCCCCCCCCTCCATTCCCCCCTCCCTTCCCCCCTCCCTCGGCCGGTCTCCAGGGTCTGACCAGGGCCTGGCTAGATCTTGCATATCGCCCATTTCTAATAATCTTTTCTCTCCCACTCTGGCATTTTTTTCTTTCCAGCTCCCACCCCTTATCGCCTGGCTCCCAGCACGGCAAAAAAAGTACACATACCATAAGAACAATTAGTTTGATTTTTTTTAGTCTCTCTCTCTAGTCGCTATCCTTGCCCCCCCCCCCCCTTTCTCTCTCTCTCTCTCTCTCTCTCTCTCTCTCTCTCTCTCTCTCTCTCTCTCTCTCTCTCTCTCTCTCTCTCTCTCTCTCTCTCTCTCTCGCTCTCGCTCTCGCTCTCTCTCACTCACTCTCACCCTTTAGCTGTTTTCATTTCGTGACCTAGTTTTCGCCGGTCACCTCGCTCTGGGTCAAGGTTTCTGCGCGCGAGGCTACAGTGGCCGGCGCGGGCAGGGTGTCGGTTCCTGTGTCTATATTTTTAACATCTCAATAACGACTTCTGCTTCATTTACGCAACAAGAGCGTTCTGCTGATGAGATACATCGTATTTTCCCTTTTATGTAATGCCTTTAATATTTTTTGTTCAGGTAAAAACAGAGAAAAAATACATGTTGCTGTGAAAACATGTTTTTTCACTTCATATTCGTTATTGTTTGGATAAAACGGGAAAATAACGTGTATATGTCGTCGTGATACAGAAAAATATATATCTATCTATCTATCTACCCACCCATCTATCCCCACCTATCTATCTATCTATCTATATGTCAGGCTTACTATCTATCTAACTACCAACCCACCTATACATCTATCTATCTCGCTAACAAATCTTTCAAATTCAGTAATAGGAACGCTAGGACTGGAGACAAATTCGTCATCCGGGCCCTCGATCCACGCCGGGGGGGAAGGGGGGGGGGGGGTCCTGCCGCGGTGGAAATTCGTCACGGAGCGACACCTCGGGCGCGGGGATTGATTTTATTGATTTTACCATAATCCTGTTCGATCCCGACTTGTTTTTCCATCTCGCGCGCTCGGCCATTATGTCACCTCGCGCGCCGATTTTGCTCTTTCCTTCCCACTTCTCTGTCGAAGAATGGGGGAGACTGCGAGAAAGAGAGAGAGTGCCAGAAGGGCTGAAAGATAAATGGATAGGCAAATCGATAGATGGACAGTTAGATAGATAGGTAAGGAGATGGGTCAATACTGAACACGCGCGCGCGCGCAAGTACGCACGCATCTCCCCGCACACATACATATAGAGAGAGAAAGAGGGAGAGAGTGAGTGGGTGAGTGGATGAGACAGACAGACAGACAGACAGACAGACAGACAGAGGCAGAGAGAGACAGACAGGCAGACAGAGACAGAATAAAAAAGGAAAGAGAAAGGGGGAGAGCAAGAGCTAGCGAGAACGACTCGGTAGAGAGTTAAGGAAAGGCCCAGGTCAGTGGTAGACCGAAGCTCGTGGTAGTTGATGCAAAAGTACCACGAGGAGGAAATTGGACTTCGGCTTTCTCGTTCCTAACCATCGATTGAGGCTGGCTCTGTGTGCACCGCCCGGGAATGTGCTTCGATGTACGTTGGAGTCTGTAGTGTGTGTGTGTGTGTGTGTGTGTGTGTGTGTGTGTGTGTGTGTGTGTGTGTGTGTGTGTGTGTGTGTGTGTGTGTGTGTGTGTGTGTTTGTCTGTGGGCATTTGGGGGTTGTCTGCATGTGTCTCATGCGTTCATAGATACAACGGTAATAGTTATGATCGCCATGAATATAATATGTGATTCACTGTACTGGTCTTCGGGTTATAGTCCATAAAATAATCAACATGTAGTATCGTTCAAAATGCTTAAGAACTAAATATAGCTTCCCTGCGTAAATAGTCATATAAGGGGACCTAAATAGTCTATTATAATGGTATGTATGTAAACAATATAGTATACATATCATCTTTGACTTTATGGCTATTATGATCTCGTAATTTATTCATAAAAGCCATATTTCCACGTACAAAAACATG